>NC_056737.1:360398759-360653759 GCF_019279795.1 Protopterus annectens
ATACTGGTTGCTTAAGTGCATTTGCACTACAGTCTTTTCCCATTTCCAGCAGTGGGAGATTGTGGAGATCACAAGGAAGTTTGTTAATGAATATGGAGAAGAGGAAGGGAGCAAAAATGAATCCTTATGGTACACCTATGGTAAATTCTGATTGGGAGGATTCTATTGTAACTCCAGAGTGTTAGCTAGTGAAGAGGTTTTTAAATCAGGGTGCGGCATCTGGAGTGATAGCAATTTCATTTAGTTTGTTTTGGAGAAGTTAATGATCAATGAAGTCATACGCCTTTGTCAGGTCTATAAATAGGCTACCTGTGAGGAGGCCACTATCAGAGTTTAGCAGCATGTCATCAGTTAGCGGCCAGTCTACTGTCATAGCACTTTGTCCAACCCAGAATCCATGTTGTTTAGGGGAAAGTAGGTGGTACTGATGGATAAAGAGGGAGAGTTGGGTGCAGGCTAACTTTTCAAGAAGTTTGCCCAGATCTGAGACTATGGATATTGTACTGAAGTGACAGATACCTTTTGGTTTGGTTTTCTTTGGGAGGGGGTTTAATTTGATTAGCATTGTCAGTGCAAGATTGATGTTGGCCATCCTGCTGGAAAGCAGCAGATATGAAAAACTGGCCATGTTAATTTAATTTTGCTGATATATAAACTCAAATGCCCACCAATGATTTAGGGCTCGGTGATTTTCTGGTGTCATCCACAGTATTAAAAACAGTCACATACAACAGAGCCACAGTTTGTCTAGAACTGAACTTCACATAAGGGAAACAGCTCTTTACTCAAGATGTGATAATCTGAAGTTCGAATGATTTAACTGGGGTGCAGGGGGGGAGGGGATGGTGTCCCCTCCCATACAGGATTGGAAGAGTAAAGAAAACAATGTTTCTGTATTTATGTAGCTGTTTGGTTTAGCTCACTGTGTGCAATTTTGGCTGAGCAATTGCACTGAAATGGCATTTGACAAATATGTCCTTGATTGCTGGTACTGTAATCTGTCCAGCAGCACCCCGGTCATCGAGTTTGGCCATCTAAAGTAAATTCAAAAGAAGGAAGAAAAGACTGTCAAAAGTAAAATTCTGCCTTGGTGCAGCTTGTTTTTTAAGTACTTTTATTTCATATTGCAGGTTTTCTTACTGCACTTACTAAAATTAAGTCGCGAAATGCTATATATCTTTGACATAGCATTATTGCTTGCTCACCATGATAATACAACACTGCACTGTGCATTTTGGCTTTTATGCTTACTTTTCATTACAGAATATGATAAAGAGGGGGTATCGATGTGGTGTACATACTAGTGGGTCACATGTGACCTTTTATCTTGTATTCTGATCTAATAGCAGAGTGGCAGTATTGTGGTATTTTGCATTTCTTACAGATATTTTCCTGCTGTAGAGTTTGAAAGAAGTAAGATTCTTCCTTTTCCACTCTGCAGGTGTTTGTGTGTGTGTATTGGTATACTCATGTATGTACACGTGTTTATATGTAAATATTTGGGTATATGTGTGTGGGGGTAGGTGGGTGGGGGTTGATATGTGGGTATCTGGGTTGGTATATGTGTGTGTCCACGTGTGTGCATGTGTGTATCGGTATACATGTGTATATATGCAGGTGTTCATATGTGTATATTTGTGTATACGCGCGCATGTGTGTGTGTGTGCGTGTGTGTGTGTGTGTGTGTGTGTGTGTGTGTGTGTGTGTGTGTGTGTGTGTGTGTATGTTGATGTGTGGATATCTGGGTTGGTATATGTGTGCACGTGTATCAGTAAACACATATGTGCACACAAGATTCCAGCTAAAAGCAGTTGGATCAACATAATGATACATTACTTGTTGCCAGCCTTTGCCAGCTTTACATACTGCAGCTGAATTGATTGCTTGCCAAATTGTTTAACCCAAGGGATCTGTTGGGCAATTCAATATCCACATTCTTATTTGTCCATGAGTAGACCCAGCAGCCTAAGTACTGTAGAGCAATGAAGGTGCAGGACTAGCAGTCAATGGCAGTGATTCGTATTTAAGAAAAAAGTGAGCTCTCAAGTTTTACTGTGGTAGTGATTGGGTTGTGATATATGATGTACACAACCAAGGACAAAGTAATCAAGTGATGAAACCTGGCAACTGTGTCATTCTGTAACGTGCACCTGCCATACTTTACTGATTACTTATCAGTGTTTACGAGGGGTTATCCCTAGGTGAAGTTTATCAATACACAAGGTGCATAAATCTGTTGAATTTACTGCACCATTCAGAAACCAGCTTATCATTATCTGTGTTAGTTTGGCATAGTACAAAACATTTGCGTAATCATGTTTAAAAGTAAGTTGGGAATGCCCCATTCTTAGGAAACAGTATTTCTTCTTGCTGTCTCCATTAGAAGTGATTCACATTTTTCTTCTTTTCATTAACATGTAGAAAATTTGAGTGAGCCATTGCTCTGTGCATTCCAACTCTCAGACTTCATTATCAATAGTGTATCACAGGACAGTTACAATTCTACCAGGTGAATTCAGACGTCATGGAAGCACAAAGTAGTTCTATCAAGGTACAGGACAGCTTCACTTTCATCTGTCACATAGTAATTGTCCCCTCCCTGCCCAGCATTAACCACAAGAATCTCCCATTGTCTACCCTTAATCTGACCTTTACAAGTGATCTGTGGTATTCTATATACCAAATTTCTATTTAGATTCAATAGGGAAGTGCTCTCCAGATTTCTGTTTGTTAGCACTCTCCCTATCCATGGAAACTATGGAATGAAGTGTCTAGTAACTATGAAATGAAATGTCCTTATCTAGCAGCTTTGTTACAGGCTTGCACATGAAAAGATACAGCATGCACACATACACATACACACATATGCATACACAGACGTTTTAATGTGGAAACTATTGTTTTATATGGAATCCTGGTTCCTTGATTACACTGTTCTGATGGCGCCCTTCATAAAGGGGTAATAGTGACGTTTTCCCTTTAGTTTCGAAGAAAAACTAAAGAATACTGAACAAACATGGCTGTTATTATTAATATTATTCTACAGAGAAATGTAACCCTCCTTGCTAATTCTTCATTATTTTTTTTTAAGCAGAAGCAACTCAAAATTTTTGTTTTAGTTTAAAAATTATTAATAGTTTCAAATATTGCTCAGAAAATGCATGTTTTATATAAAATACTCTGTTCTAATATTGAGGTGCACTTCATTTTTTGGGTTGTCTTTAAGGGCCCTTCTTAGGTCTGTATTTGTACGTACTGTATTTTGCTAATATGATAGACATTATTGAAAAAAGGTCTTGTTAGAAAGATTTGTGGACACAAGCGCCATACAATATGAACTGAAGACAGATACTCAGATGCAGTCTCAGCAGAGAGACACAGTTATGCAGATTCTAAAAGCTTCCTGTGGCCTCATACATTCCAAAAGAGGTTTATGATTGCTGTTTGCTCTGCATTGGCATGGTTGCTGTTGATTAACTTGTGTCTAAGGTGTGTGGTGTACCCGCTAATATGCTGTATTCAATTATATCATTTTTATGTAAGTCATTGACTTTTTTACTTCTGCTGTTGGCCACAAGTCTGCAATCGGACAGTTTTTCTTCAAATGCTGTCATATGACTCTCTATTCATAGATCTCATCTCCACATTCTCAGATAACCTTTATAAATAATGTAGAAAATTAGTATTTACTGTGTATTTGCAATGCGTGATATTGTCTCACATCACTCTGCTCTAAATCCTACTGCATGTTATCTCCCAATGTCCTATAGATTTCTGGATGTGTATTAACTTTATGTATTGTTAAGAGTTTTTCTTCCCAGGGTTTCCTGAAAATGGGAAATTCCCATTTGAATATTTCCAGACAACAAACTGTAAATAAACAAACAAATAAATGGATCCAATTTTGACTACAGTGGCAGGTAGTGTGCCAGGTACACACATACATACAAATGTTTCAAGCACGTGCATTAAAGCCCTTCTAGCTTGCCAATATGCCAAAACACTTGTTCCCATAATAAATGTCCAGGCTGTTCTTAAAAATATCTAAACTAGTACTTACCTTAATGTAATTTGGTAGTCTGTTCCAAGCATCAGCTAATCTATTAGAGAACCAATTAGTACACTAATCATTCCTATAGAATCTTCTACATAGGTTATCTGACAATCCTCTAGTACTTTTTGATAATCCCAAACACTCCCGGAAGTAGATGTGCCTAAATGCCCTATATACCTGAAAAAGATCTCCTCTTAAATATCTGTAAGAGACACTGTATAAGTTCAGATATTTTAGTCTTTCATAATAACTCAGATTTTCACGTCCATGGATGCCCTTAGTGTATTTCCCTTGTACTATTTCCAGTTTATTCATGCTTGTTTTCCTATAGAGTTTCCATATTGTTATTCCATACTCAAGTTTGGGTCTAATGTAACTAACAAACAATGACTTCATTATGTTTGATTTCCTAGACTTTATAAATCTTTTTATACAACCTGTAGTTCTATAACTATCATTAGCCAATTGGTTGATATGATTAGAAAAACTCATAGCTGAATCTACCCATATACCCAGGTCCTTAAATGAATCTACAGTTTCAATTACTGTGTGCTGTATTAAATATTCACTTTTCAGTTTATGTCTCCTAAATCTCATATGCTTAGCTTTTGATGTATTTATCAACATATTATTCTTCTGTGCCCAAATGGTCAATTTAGTCAAATTATTTTGCAGATATGCCTTATCTGTAACACATGTAATCAGTTTACCCAATTTCAAGTCATCAGCATATAGACTGTAGAACACCTCAGATGAAAAAGTAAGGACTGAAAGATACAATCTAAATAAGTAAGGGCCTAGTACAGAGCCCTGTGAGACACCTTGACTGTAACCAAGGATTTCACCTGTCCAGTTGGTGTGTGATACTTGCCATGTCCTATTTGTAAGCCATGCAGCTATCCATCTTATCAACAGTACATCAATACTTAGTTGTACTAATTTATTGATCAGAGTTTTGTGCATGACCCTGTCAAATGCTGAAGTTAAATCTATATAAATCACATCACAGCACAATTTTTCATTCATAGCTGTTATTATATTGTTATAGAACATCATGTTACAGGTGGTAATAGATCTATTTTCAACGTATGCATGCTGATATACAGTTTCAAGTCCCAACCTATCCAGTTCTGACAATAACTTATCCAGTATTACCTTCTCCATTATTTTTCCACAACATGAAAGTAAACTTAAGGGTCTATATGATTCTGGATTTGTTCTACACTACTTTCCCTTAAAGAAAGGTTTAATAAGTGCATGCCTCCAATCTTGAGGAATCTCCCCATATTTATATGACATAGTGAATAACAGATGTAATGGCAGTGTAAGTTCTTGTTTAAGTGTTCTCAGGTCATTGTTACTTATTCCGTCTCCTCCCTGCTCTTTGTTTGGATCCAGTTTGCACAGTTCTTTTTCAATATAATCTAATTTGATTCCAGTATCTGGGGTTACCTGGATGTCACTAGGACAACTTACCACCCCTTTTTTGGAGCCAAACTGTTTTGCATAAGATTTTGTAAATATATCTATAATCTGTTGTGTCTGAGAATAAAATTTAGAATCTGTACACAGTTTATCAATTTGCATATATTTACTCCTTCCACATATTATGTATCTATAAAAAGTTTTCCTATTATGCTCAATATCTTTATATAAATTTTCTTCAAATTTTTCTTGATCTTGTCTAACACTATGCTTAATCTGTTTGTCCAGCTAATTTATTTCAGTTTTCAAAGTTGTAGTTCAACCTCTCTTCCATTTCTTATATTTTTTGTCTCTCACCTTAATCAGGTATTGTGTTCTTATGGAAATATACCCCCTTGATATTGTGTGCCTAGATCCTGATGTTAAAATTTTTTTTTACTTTTTGCACTCAAACAATTTCTCTTTCAAAACTTTCCACATTCCATTTGCAGTTTTTCCACTGAACACCTCACTCCAGTTAGTTTTATATAGTAACTGTTTTGCTTCCCTATAATCTGTAATTAACCTTCTGTGCATTGGCTAAGTTTTCAGTTTGGCAGAATTATCTAGCAACAATTTAACCTTTATGACTCCATGATCACTGCAAATCAATGGTGGTAAAACTTGAGTTGAAGTTACACTAATTTCTTTGGGAACACAAACAATATCTAGTATATTATGTCCCCTGGTAGGTTTTTTTTACAATCTGAAGCATTTGTTGTTCCTGAATATATTCTGAATAATTTCTTTACTAACATTGTTGAATCAATTTTATTCCAGTCTGTTTCTGGTAAATTTAAGTCCCCAGCTAATATTATTCTTCCCTCCTGTGTTTCATGTAAAAAATGTATGAATTCCTCTAGGTCATCTGCGCTTGACTTTGGTGGTCTGTACAATCCAACAATTGTTATATGTTCCAGTGTTGTCTTTATTGTCACAGTTACACACTCTATAGTATTGGTGTTATCAGTGAACATGTAATAATCACAAGTCTTATAGCTATCTTTAATTCCTATCATAACACCTCCACCTAATGTTTTGTTAGAATGTCTGTTATAGTAAAAACATTTATACCCTGACAGAACTGGTTTCCAGTCTTTGTTCTTTAACCATGTTTCACAAACTATAACAACATCAATCTTGTGGGAATGTAGCAAATTTTCTAATAAAAAAACGTTATTATTAATGCTCCTAGCATTAACAACTATCAGAGATGCATCAAATGTTGCTATCTGTGAACTGTTACATTTTTGACCTGGCAAAAATCCTGGCTAGTGTTTGTCAAATATTGCAAAATATCTGCTGTAAAAATTCTCTTCCCTGATCTAGACAAATGCACACCATCCTGTCTGAACACGTGTGCCCAAAAGAAGGCTTGGATGCACTACACATTTCCATTTTTTAAATAGGAGATTTTTTCCATGTAGGTGTTTATCCAAAAAACTCTTATCATTCACAGTAACCTGGCTATCCTTTCTATAGGTGATGTGTGAAAAATATGTCCTAATACCAGTACAAGCTATACTATCTAGGAGGGCTGTCAGTTCCTGACTAACAGTCAGAGAATCTTTGTTGGTGACATCATTTGTACCAACATGAATAAAAACAGATCCATACTTCCTTACATTAAGGCGTTCCAAGGCTTGTTTCACATCTTTTATTTTTGCTCCTGGCAAGCATAACACTATTTGATGTTCATTATCATCTCTGCAAATATAAGTATCAGTTCCTCTAGTAACTGAATCTCCATTTACAAGAATATATTTGCTGACCATTTCTGAAGAATCTTCAGCTTCTAATACAGTAATTTCTGCTCTATCAATAGATCTTCATTGCTATTGTTTTTATTAATTCCACTGTTTTCATTAAATTCTCATCCAGCTGGCATTGTAAATCCACAGCTTGAGCCATGTTGTCAACATCTGTCTTTCTCTTCTTTTTTCTTACAGTAATGTTCTTCAATCCCTCCATGTTCAGTTTTGATTTCTTCCTTTTCACCTGCCCCTTGCCTCTTTTTTCTACCTTTTCCATTGGAAAGGTGATGCCTTTTTCTGTAGACTGAGAGTTTTCTAACAGACAGATATCTTCATTCCCTGTCACCAGTGTGTTACATAACAAAGCAGAATAATTTTTACTATGTATTCTCTTTCCTTTGCAGTCGTCAGTTTCTTTTTCTTCCTTATTTGTTGAGAACTTCTTCCTTTCTTTTTTTTGTTTCCTTCTAAACAAACCGGATCCTCAGATTGCTGAGTACTTGCATCCACAATTCCATAGTTGTCAGGGCCCTCATCATGTTACATAGGAGCTGAATGTTCTTTGCAGAAAATAGATGCATTATTTCCTAAATATGTTCTAGTTGTTCTATGCCTAACATTATTTAGTTCATTAGTCCAGTTGTTAATATATGATACAACAGTTCTCCAAGTCATGCCAATTGCACATGTGCAATCATCATCATTAAGGCGAGATTTGCTTCTAACAATGGTAAGCAAATCATCCAGCTTTTGACACGAGGAACAAAGATCACCATTATCAGCTGTTACCTTTAAATATGCATAGCATTTATTACACTGTACAAGATACTTGTGCATTAGCAAATTGTTAATTGCATACTCATTTAATTCAGCTTTAACTGAATAAAATATTGCAAAGGAAAAAAATTACACAAAGTCAGCAGCAAATAATTCAAAGGAACTTAAATCAACTTCTATGACAAAAATTATACCAGCAATATCCAACTAAATAATAAAATATAATAAAGTTGTTTTGACCATACAAGTTCTACCAGCTAGACAGAAGTTATAATTTCTTTACATCACTATAGCTCACAGTCGGACGTCCTTTTAACAGTAAAAATAAATAACACTTCTCTTACTAGTCAACTCTACAACAAATCACAAACCAAGACAGGATTGTTTTGATATGCTCAGAATTTTCCTCTCTGCAGTCTGTGTACATTTATAGCTGTCTAGGCCCCTTGTGGTGTCTAGAGCTTGCCTGTCCAAAACCTATCCCTTTCTCACAACCAAAAGTGAAACTAAAGGTAAAACAACAAAATATGAATCAAAGTAAAGCTTGTTAATAAGCAGTCTCTTCCTACCTACAAACAGTTAAAAATAGTGATAACAAATGCAATATCAATTCAAATAAAACTGCTCTTACTAGTCAACTCCACAACAAATCAGAAACCAAGACAGGATTGTTTTGATATGCTCAGGTAGCATGTATGGCAATCTTGAAATAGTACAGAGGCTTATCAGGACTTTACAGTGTGACCACGTTTCATCTTGTGATTTGTAGCGTGGTGAGTGCCCCCCAGGTTAGTTACTATAACATGGCAGAGGCTAACTGCACCAATGCACTCACATGTCTTACAACCAAACATGTAACTTCTCACAACTGTAGTGAGACCGTTCAATGTAGTTAGTTAAAGGGGGACTAGATTCTGAAGATTGGGCCACAGTCTGGAGGATGGGAGCTCAGTTCTGAAAATCATGGCTACATTACTAGCTCAAGGTACTAACATTTTTCTGGATTATTTATGTTTTATCTGTATTGTCTTCTTGTAGGTAAATCCATTAAGAACAATAGAATTTCTAAAACTACCTGGCAATGCTCTTTGGTTAAGGAACTTGCTTAAAGGCATATAGAATACAAGACAAGATAGAGGAATTCAAATTCAGGAGTCTAGGATGAAGCTTGTTAGCAACTCTTTGCCTTAACCTTCTACCCTAAGTGACAGAACGACACGCAGGCAACCTTAACAGATAACTCTGACAGAACTGGCTAAGGTCAACAATTTCAGGAACTGGTGTAGTACAACAGAGCAAAAAATGAATAAGTCAATAAATGATGCATGTGTGATTTGACAATCTCAATACTGTTTTGCTGGGATTGCATGCAGACCCAGAATTTGTTCCACAACTCTCAAGACTGCATGACGGTTCCCTTCATTAACTAAACCCAGATTAAGAAATTCTGTATCTAAAATACAGCTTAATACAATGCACCCAAATGGTTCAGTATTCACTAGAGTATCTACTTCTAGCCAAAAATATTTGCCTCATTATATATCCTCGCAATGATCCTCTCTGTCATTTCCAGATACCTGGTTTGAAATGAGGATATGTTATGTCAATGGACAGAGGAAAAGAGATGAAGCTTGTAAATGCATAACTCACCGAATCCAAATGAGTTTCAGGATGACCTCATAACAACCAATGAACATTTTAGCAGCTATTATACAAAATAGTTATCAGACAACTGCGACAAGCCTTAGTTTGAAACCAGGCTTTAAGCAGGGGCCAAGCTCCATACAGCCTTGCAAGTAAGGGATTGCCCCTATCAGACCCCCAAGCACTTATTATTAATTAGATCAGTATATATATTCAACCATTACATGTAGAAACTTAAAAAAATGCATATTATTTATATATATTTCCCTTTCTCATTTTTTCTGCAATTTTGAATAAAGAAAAAGCATTTCTGAAATAATGTGCTTGAATTTCCAGTTAGAGCACTCGAGCTTTGGGAAAAGGAATGCCTCCCATCTCAGTTCTAAAGAGCAGCATGGATAGGTTGTAAAGATCAGATTAAGCATAAGAACATCGGTTCATGTAGGAAATGATCCCTATGGGAAGGAAGGTCATACTGCCAAGGACCCTGGAACTATCAGTGAACTCTGAAATCTTCTCCCAAAAGTATTATCATCCACTATTTCAGTGTAGTTGTTAGTGAAGCTGTGACTTTGGAAATCAGGTGAGCCATGAATTGTTATAATGTTCCACTTACTAATGAAAGAGTAGCAAACATCCTTTAAGATATCAAAAGAAACAATGTTTCCTAGAAATGGGGTATTGCTATAATATCTGAATTATGATTACACAGGAATTTTGTAACGTGAAACACTAACTCAGATAACAAGGGTACAGATTAGCCTGTGGTTCATGTGGAAATTGCAAGGGGCATAGCTCCAGTCCCCTGGGTCAACAAAACTGTGAGTATGGGGAATACTGAGACTGCTGTATCCTGGATTGCTTCCCATTATTTAGATAGTAATCCCAGAGTAAGTATATTTAATAGCAGGGATGTGGGGGTGGACATTTCCTCATGTAAGGAGTTGCAGGGGGGAAGCCCCCCCCAAATACTTTAATGCTGTCTCACTAAGTTTTGAAAGTCACTGAATGTCTTTTTAAATAAGAGATTATGTTTCAGACCTTGCAATTACGAGTCCTGCACTTCTGACAGGGAACCGTAATATGACATCATGCTCCTTTGTCTCATACTGGACATCAGTATAAAGCCCTTATGTATAATTTTTAATGAAACCATGTTCATTGGATGATTTGCTGCATGATAGATGTCATCAGAAGTCTGTCCTGCCTTCATTTCTGTAACCAGAAAACTCTATACAAATGATCATACCATTTCAGTGCTCCACTGAAAATTCACAAGAAATATCAAAAAAGTAAAAAAAAAAAAAAGTAAAAAAGAACTTTATTTTCATTTAGACCATACACACACTCAAATGAAAATGCACAGCTGAATGAAATTATGTTCCTCCAAACTCAATGTACAACAGAAACACAGAAACAAACATATATAACAACAGTAACAACACAGTGACCAAGCCAACTGAGGTACAGAATGCATTTAGCCTCCTCAACCATGCACGTTTCCATGGACTACAGCATAATCTTCAATCACACTGCCACCAATCTCCACTACACAGTCGCCATCTCTGTTTCTGACTCCAGCAACATCTCAAGTCTGGTCCAGTCCATCCAACACCACAGACCAAAAATAAATTTGCACACAACTGACATACAAAGTCGACCATTGACTGAATCACTGAATACAGTGCAACTGCCGCTACAGAAAGGCCTGAACAGCCACAACCAGTCCAGCGATCTATCCACCATCCATACCATTACCGGTTGTATCTCTGACACAAACAGCACTGTTCCAAATCCAGTCCAATTCCTCCAACCCAATGAAATTCAGTCTGACCCTTACAACAAATATGGCAGACAAAAATCTGGATTCCGCCCTCTGCGTTCAGTTCAACTTACCACTGAGGCCAGCATAGTCCCAAACGTCCACTAATCAGTCCAACATTTCCCAAGAAAGCAAAACACGAACATCACTACTGCAGTCCACCACACACTTGACCAAGCCAAGAACGAACCACCAACGGACTGCACATTGACAATTTAAACAGATTAAACATAATAATTTTAACATAAATAAAATGAGCATATATTTAACAAGAATACACAAAATGGACCTCGGGAGCCAGAGAGGCTGCTGCCACACAGGGCGCTGCCATCTTAATGTGACTAGATCTTAATATGACTAAAGACTAATATCTAACTAAGATACTGGGCCCTCCAGAACTTATCACATGCTAAATTCTAAATCATGGGGTCTTATAATATTGCAAGCAACAGCATGGCTACCCATGTGGAAACCACATAGTACATCCATTGCTCTACCAGTATGGATTTGGTTGTTTGTGATGTCTCTAAGGGTTTATACATACCTTGGTTATAACCCAAAGAAGTACCTTCCTGCTGATTTTATATAGAACTGGAAGTGGTTTCAATGATTGTCAGGGAGAATGAAGTAACTGATGAGTGGTTGCATGAAAACCTGTCAAAGTGTACAAAATTAAAAATGAATAAAGACAAGTCCCTAATTTTGATTATCTTTTAAATCACTTAAGATTAAAATCTGAATAGCATTAGAAACATA
Source organism: Protopterus annectens (assembly GCF_019279795.1). Classification (NCBI taxonomy): domain Eukaryota; kingdom Metazoa; phylum Chordata; order Ceratodontiformes; family Protopteridae; genus Protopterus; species Protopterus annectens. The sequence goes on from NC_056737.1 coordinate 360,411,031, forward strand.
CTTCTTTTTCTTCAAAAATGCACATGGAACAAAAATAAAACTATTAAAATACAGACAAATAAATTTTATAAAGGGTACATGCACCAACTTAACCCACTACCAAGTTACAAATGAATTATTTTTCATGATTTAAAGTGCGTTTACTGACAGTATAAAGTACACATATACATCATAACATATTTTCATATGCATACTTATTAATACAGCTTTCAAAATTAGACAGTTTAAACATTAACTGAATTAATTTAGAAAGTATTCATTTGCAGTAATGTAGTGGTTATAATATTTCTTTCTCTAAGGGCCTCTGACAGATGCTAAGTTTGTTTTACTTTTAAAAAATGTTTTTACTCTTTGTGCATGGGAATAATGCTTTTTTGGGGTCTATATAAAGGCATATCGAATGCTGGCAATGCCGAATGCAATTTAATCGAACTGAGATGTTCGAAATCTCAGAAGAGCGAACTGACGGAACATTGATTTCTTTCCCAGGGAAAGAAATCGGTGTTCCATGCAAAAAAAAAATATTTTTCAATACTTTAAACAATGACAGAAGTGGGGGGCCTTGCCCCCACACCCCCCTACTTAAATATACCAACTACGAGACCGCACCACAGTGGAGGAAATAGCAAACTCTGATGACGGCCCACCGATTTCTTTGGGAAAGAAATCGATGTTCCGTCAGTTCGCTCTTTTGAGATTTCGAACATTTCAGTTCGATTAAATTAAAATCGGTGTTTTCAGCATTTGAAATGCTTATAGGAGCCCCTTTTTTGCTGGATGTCACCAGGCATCTTAGAATGAGCTGATCTATCATGAGATTGGATGGGTTTGGCGGGGGGCAGAGTTTGCTACTGCGCATCCATGGTGGTACTTCTTTGAGATACTGGATTGTTTCTCATTTGCTGGATAACAGCTGACATCTGAGAACACACCTATGTGTTCATGAGATGACCTTTATGGGGTGGGATTTGCTACTGCTCATTCTGAATGGTGCTTCTTTGGGTTATAACCAAAACCCTTTCAACAGAGATTATACATGCTTCCTGTCATTACTTATCACACTCAGATTATCACAGGAAGCAAGGCCCCTAAACATGAGTACTTATTCTGAAAAGAGAGTGTTAGCAAGAAGATTCTTAATGGTAATGAAATGATTTCAGGGCTAAAAAAAAAAAAAACAGAGGTACAGCATAATATAGATATTCATATTTGTACCTGTTTTCTCTGGAGCCTGATTAAAAACACATATTCTTGCAAGTGTAGAGGAAAGTTTAAAAATGGCTTTAAACTGAGGAAACTTAAAGATTTAGGTTCTGTATATCTGAAAGTTAGAGAAGCTGCAAAAATGTTTCCTGTTCAAAGAAAAAAGGAGGGGAAATTAAGTGTTATGTCTCAAACGTAAGAATAGAAGAAAAAAGTACAGTTGTGTAAAATAGTATCATAATTGTAGATGTCCTTGCCTTCACTGCTGCAGTATTCTTAGCATATGGGATTCCCTGTCATGGAAGCCTGACATCTGGCCAATCTACAAAAGACTACTGTTGATTTAAGGTACGCTGAACATCACCCAAATGCTCCTTGCATAGTGCAGGGCATAAAGGCGACATTCAGGCCTACCATAGTCAGAACTGATTGCCTCAGTAGGAACACCAGCCCAATGAACTAAAGAGGTAATCTGTAAGGAGGGAAAATACTATAGTAGTGAAAGCAAGGACATATACCTTTATGGAAAGATTTTAGACAACTGTACTATGTCCTTACATTCACTGCTGAAGTCTTCTTAACATATGGGAGAGTGCCAAATCTCAAGACGAAACTAGGGAGGGGGATACAGCAGAAGAGTCCCCTAAAAAATCTATGAAGAATTTTTTGTTTGTCTTTTTGGCTTTCCCGGTTAGGGGTCGCCACCGCCGAACTGCGGTCTGCTAATGATTGGCAGTAGATTTTTTATGGTGCCGAGTTGTCAGCCTGATGCCCAACCTTCAGCAAAGGCACGCCCATTCACTCATATCTTTCGGAGGCCACTCGACCACAGGGAGGACATGCAGACTCCACACAGAAGGCACTCCAGCTGTGAATCAAACAGGAGAACCTCTTGCTGTGAAGCAACAATGCTACCGCTGTACCACCATGGCTTCTCTAGAAAGCTATGAAGAATGGTACTAGCAAAACCATCCCTGGCTCTAGAGATACCATCCAACTTGTAGTGCTTGGTAAAGGTATGCACAGAAGTCCAGGTAGCTGTTTCAAGAATAGAATTATTATCTAAGCCCTTGAAAAAAGTGCCAGAAAAAGCCACAGCTCTAGTAGAATAAGCCTTGTCTGAAGAGGGAAAGGTCTTGCCATAAAAAGTGTAACAAAAAGAAATAGCCATATAAATCCAAGCAGAAATAGTTTGCTTGAATATAGCAAGTTTCAAAGATCTAGGATAAAAAGAAACAAATAAGTGATCAGATGTTCTAATCGCCTTATGGTAGTCACTGGAGAACGAAAATGCGTTCAACTGGCAGAAAACAGATTCAGGTAAACAGACTGACAGTAAAAAGATATGCTAGGATTGGCAGCAATGAAGTTTTGACTATGGTAGGCCTGAATGTCATTAGGACTGGCATCAATGAAGTTTTGACTATGGTAGGCCTGAATGTCATTAGGACTGGCATCAATGAAGTTTTGACTATAGTAGGCCTAAATGTCACCTTTTTGTCCCATGCTACACAAGGAGGGTTTGGGTGACATTCGGCATACCTTTAAAGCAACTAGAGTTTTTGGCAGACTGGCCGGACGATGGGCTTCCATGGCAGGGAATCCCATATGTTAAGAATACTGAAGCAGTGAATTTAAGGACATCAAGAAATTACTGAAGCTCTGTTGAGAAGGAGGTAGCAACTGAAAACATATAAAATACAAGTCTTCAAATTTTACTAAGAAATTGTTTACATTGTGATGGCTCCCATTTCTGGGTCACAACAACCAGTCATTAAGGTATCATTAAGGTATCAAAATGGACTCACATATATCACTGCAAAGTATTTATAAAGTCAAAAAGTTTCAAAAGATATAGGCACTACTGGAAGAACTGCATAAAATAACAGTATAGCCGCATGGGAGTGCTCTAAGCCTGCTCACAATCTGGAATGTCTTATTATGAAGATTCTCAAATGGACATCTGGATATGTACTATCAAAGGAAGCAAAGCTGGCTTAACCTGTTCTGATACCATCAGCTTCACAGTCATTACAGCCATTTTTCGAGTCTTTTGCTTAGAAATCATTTACAGGCAAATAGTTTAATCTAGTAAGAGACAGGAAATAGAAAAAAACAATCTGCCTCCACTGTTGCAGAACCCATGATAGTTGTCTCTGGAGTGGCACTTTTGCTACTAGGTTCTTAGGTTCATAATTGATTACAAGGCTAATGGCACACGATCCTTTACAATTCTGGCCAATAATACCCAGGATATGACAATATTTTATCTTAATTCCCCAGATAGGGAATTGGGTAGTACCAGGGTAGTGGGTCTTTGGACGTTGTAGCCCTGAGTCATTTTACAGACTGCCTCTGTCCATAAGGGACATGGGCAGTACCCCATCAGTGAATTTATGGTTCTCCATGTATTTATTCAAATTCTTTCAGAAGACAGTGAGGAATGCACTTTGTTTTACAAAGATGGGAAGTTTATTCCATAGATGAGGTAACCTTTGAGATACAAATTTGTCTCTCCAGCAAGTTCTGTTATACTCATAAATAAGGTTCAAGTCCATGGAACTGACATTTTCAGCCAGTAAGTTTGCTTAGTTTTGGGCTGCATGACATGTTGTTGTTCATGACTAACTTGACACATTGCTGAGTGTTTCCCCTGAGGTTATGAACATAATTAAAAAAAAGCCTTATGGTTATCTTTCACCTGGAAGGCTATCGTTGCCCTATAGTTTGCTTTGGCAGATTTAACCAGCTCTCTAATTTGTTTGTTTAGACTGGTGAGTACCTTTTTGCACTGGTTTGTCTGTTCCTTCTTGGCTTTGGATAGGATTTTTTTTCCTTTTGTTGAATAGCCTATTTATGCTCGGGGTCCACCAGGGTAGTTTATTTTTGCCAGTAATCATAGATTTGATTTGGACAAGTACTGCTCCTCTGTGCAGCTCTGAATGTGGTTGTACAGTGCTTTTGTGTGTAGCTCATAGTAGACCTCAGTGTCATTGAGGCTTAGAGGGGCTATCACTTAGTTTGAGAAAATTGGCCTTAGCAAAGTTCTTAACAGGTATGAAGTTTGATGGGAGTTATAGGTTTTAATACTAAAGGAGATGATTTTGTGGTCATATCTTACCAAGGAGGAGTTAATGCATGGGAGGGAACAGCATCCCCCTCATGTTCACAAGTATTAGGTCTAAGATATTTGTGCCTCTAGTTGGGAGCTAACTAGTTGCTCTATGGCATTTTCATTGAAGTCCAAAAACCCTTGCGCAATTGAATTATGGGTTACATATGTCTCCCAGTTTATGGAGGAGTAGTTGAAGTCACCCATAAGCATGCTGTTAGGCTGAATGTTAAGAGATTCCAGTAGGTTTAGGTAGGAGGTGTGGTTTTCCTGACTTATGTTAGGGGATCTGTAGCTAGCAAGCATATGACACGGGTTAGCACCTATGGTTAGTTGGACATGGAGTAGCTCAAGTGAATTTGTGTTGTCAGACCAGTCTAACAGTGTACTTATCCTTTATGAACACTGAGACACCTCCTCCCATTGTTTTATCCTGAGCTAAGGGGTTCAAATGTATGAAAGGCATTGTAGCCTTTGATAGTCAGAGTGCTTTCTATGGTTCTGACCCATGTTTCTGTGCGAATGTATGTAATGTCTCCAGTAACAAGGGTAGGTCGCACAAACAGAAGAAAGTTCTTTATCATGCCTCTCTTCAGATCATAAACAAAACTTATATACGAAGTGGTTAGATTCTTTGAGGATTTCAATAATAAGCCATAATAACAACTCCTCATAATCTTTCAACCTGAAGGCTTTAGCATGTTGTGAAATTATGGGATCACCTTCTACAGCCTAAATGGCAGATAAGGTCTACGATATTGTAGGTCATACTTACTTAATAATCTTAAGTCGGAACTTATAGCAATGGAAGACTTTTCTGGTTCCAGTCTGAAATTTTGAATTACTTCCAGACAAAACTACAGCTAGTTGAACTCAATTTGTTAAAGTTTTGTCTAGACAAAAACAAAAAAAAAATGCACACAGTTCATTTTTCAGGGTTCAAATCCCCCTGCATTCCCATGTAAGAAATCTCCTATCTCTCTCTTATGTATACTAAAGATTTCCTTAAAGTAACAAAGTGTGATTGGTGAAGTGCAGCCACATTCACTTTGCTCTCGACCAGGGGTAGGGAAACTGACTTTACCACTGCATTCTCTTTCTTCAGAATTTTGGACATATGTTATAAAAGAGTATTTGCATACTCCAATCCAAAAATTTGGGTTTTCATTATTTATCCTATGTGATATCATATCAGACTGAAATTGTTAAGTAATTACAGGAAAATATCCATTCTGCATCCAAACTGCAAAATTATCTCCCTGATAGTGATGTGAAAGAAAGAGATTTATAAAACTCACTTCAGCTTATGATAAGATTGATGCATGTGCTGACATGTGCTTACAATACTGCGAATTCAACCACCTAAGGTTTAGTCACCGGAGTAGCTTTACAAACATGTTTGACTTAGAATTGAAGTGTACCTAGAAGTGAAGTCACAGTTTCTTCCTGCCAAAATAAATGTTGATTTCTTGTTAGGCAGGAGATGATGAAAGTCTCACTAACATGGAGAAACAAAAACCTGAAAGCTCTGCTGAGTAGCTCTTCCATGAGTCTTTTCCACAATATTCTTGGAACTTGCAAAATACAATTTTATATAATAACAGTAGTTTGTGATGCAGAAAGATACAAACAAAAGCAACTTCATCACCAGTTTCCATGCAGGGGAAGATCCAGCGACAGCCACAACAGCAGAAGTCCTGGTGATCTTAGCATGGATTTTATGCTTACGGCATCTCCATCCATCACTTTAATACCTCAAGGAAAAGTTATCAGGTTTACATCACAAACTAGAAAGACATTCATATGGTCAAGAGGGTTCCCAGAAAGTTTTACAAGGCTACTCCACAGAATTTGCAAACTATGTTGGGTTACCCTATGATTCTTACACATTACCTAAACAGATGTAGATAACACTAAGTCAGTGAATCAACCTTCTGATTTAAAAAATAAAACAGCACAGTAGTTTCAGACTGATGTAAAGGAGCAAACCTTTAAGGCAGACTTTTTCATCTTCCTTAAAAGATATGGAGATTAATGTTGGATGTTTCCAATATGAATAATTTCATAATTTTACTATAAATGCTGCATTGCCTTCTGCTATGGAGAACACCACATTTATGACAACACTAAATATGGAGAATACTCTAGCATCCCAGTAAGTCCCATTCAAGGGAAATATATTACATTCTTAGTAGCAGGATTTCACTCTTAGTTTGCAAAGCTCCCATACTGATTATCCACACTGAAGAATAATTGCATAATTTTTACTTCCAGTGTTTTTTTTTATACATTTCAGGAAAAGCTTATAACTATGTTCTGTTAATGGAAGAAATTGTCTGATGGTTTCCCAAGCTCTGGAACTGTTACAACATATCAGTGACTGTGATATTATTTTGTTCTGTACACATAACCATATATTGCAAGGAATCAAATTTAGTTTCTAGCAAAACAGTAATTATCCTGTGGGCAGTGCTAGCTAGCATCAGCACAGATGAGATTTCCTTCCATAAGGCAAGATAAAAGACACAGAGGGAATGATGATTTATCTGCCAGTCATGACAGCAAGACAAAGCTGAAGCACGCTGGGACACTGGGACACATGTCCCCTGCATTCTTATGCTTTGCATGCGATACCGCACATGGGAAAATGCATGCAGGTGCTGAAGAATTCATGGGATGAGGCTACAGATTCTCTGAATGGTACAGTTCTGATTTTTTTGGAGACCAAACCTAAACAACTTCTCAGTAGGATCCCCATTGCTTCGTATCCCCAACAATATTTAGCAATGTGTTCTTCAGATTATATAGTAGTGCACTTCAAAATGTGCCAGTTCAAGGCTTCTAATTCCTTCATGAAATATACCTCCACATTACTGTTAAGAAAACAAGACTAATACAATAGCTTTCAAGGCATTTTAGGACAAATTTTCACTAGGCCATTTTCAGACCAGCAAGGATAATTCTATAATGGTGTGGTTCATTAACAAATAGTGAAGGACAAGGTCTAATAAATTTTACAGGGACCTAATGTTAATATGGCAATAAGTAAATTATGACAACTTATGCCTTTTGTCAACCTTTTATCCAAGAGAGCAAATAATGGATGGATTCCCTAAGCAGACGTGCCCCTGACTCATAGGCAGCAGCTGAGCACATCAGCCTTTCATCAGATTGTGCACCTCGAGGGCATGCCAAAAGTGGATGTCATTGTTATAGATTCTAGGCATACATTTCAAGGTACTTCTTCACCAGATGCTGGGAAGCAAAGTGCAGCCTCATTTTCTTGGGATCTAAAACTAATGTAAGCATTTGTTCCACTTCCAATTATACAGAAAGTTCTTATGAAAGCAAACAAATAGTTAGGGTACGAATGAATTCGATAGCCCCAGCTTTGCAACTAAATGTTTTTTTTTTTCTTCTGCTTATGCAACTTGCTTCACTTCAACATACTTAGCTCATTCTGACCATAATGCCATTAGCTGAACAGCAAGTTTACTTTCTTTACCCTAGCTTGTCGTTATTCAGTCTTTCAGCTTGGAGGCCAGTATTCTGACCCAGGCCAGAGATGTCTTTTCATCTGGAGTTTTGAATGTCCTAAATGATGCTGAGACCTTCTAGCAGAAATGTTTACGTTCAGAACTAGAAGAAAGTTTTTAGAATGAGCAAAAAAAAGGCAGATTATAGAGACAATGGAGCCCTATGTCCCAAGTCCAAGACTGTTGGATTACTTCAACCATCTGATTGAAATTAAGCTTCATAATCACCAGTTAAGATGCATGTGTCTGCAATATCAGCCTGTATTTCTGCATATTTGCAGGTGGCAACTAATCCTGACGTTAGAGTTTCCTAGCGTAGACAATGCACTGTTCCTATGTACAGTTACAATGCTGCTCACACTTCTTTTTATGATTTGGAAATGCTGAATGACTCATAGAGGATTCTTAGCTTGAAGAACAGATCTAGGAGAATGAATGCCAGTGTTACCTATGTGGGCACAGTGCATTACCATACTCTAGTACATTTTAATGGACATAAATCCCTAGATGTAAGTATTGATCAGCTTGCTACAACTGCAGCCTATGATAGCCAGAGTCCATGTATAAGGTTCATTAGTGAAAGGCAACGACTTTGACATCCATTCCAGTAAAGTACATAAGGATACTGAAAACAGGGAACAGAGGCTTAAATGAAAGAGATTTTTCTACAGCTCTCAGTGGTTGTGGGGATGTGTATAGCAAGCAGGGTTTTGATTTTCAAGACATCCCTGTAGGGTGTAGGCATTCTTTTCTACTAGCTTTGTGAAAGTGTTAGAATGACAATGAATTACTTTCAGAACATCCGATAATCCTGAACAATGACACATTTACATGGAAAGCAAACTTATCAGGTAACTTCATATGACATGTAAACTAAAAATGCTTAATTCTGGTTTATAAATAACGTTGTTCTAGCTGGCTAACCAAAGTACCTATAGCAACTGATAAGCTGCTAAGATGAGTCACATCTTTAAAGTGAGTCACTTCTGCTCTTGACTGTTCTATGAAAATAACTGTTAGGGGTAACACAATATGTTATGCCTAAGCATAAAATAACCAGCCAGTCTAACAATGTTTAGACTACCATGAGTACTTTAGCATAACATTTTTGGAACTTAACAGTATACTCAAGTGTAATATTATTTCTAAAGTACTTCACTGCAAAGTAACTGATATTTACTGCAGTAATGATGTAATTTATGTTTTATGCATTACCTCTGCAGTAAAGCCAAATCTAAACTTATACTGCTGCAAAATGTTATCCTCCTTATAGTATCCAAGTTTAATTTCAAATTTTCCTTGCCTCTACCCTGTGTAGGGGCTGACACTCAACTATTTTGGTTTAGTCTAGTTACAGGATTCAAAGCAAAATTAGCTAAATAAATAAAGAAAGAAAGAAATCATATCTCTCTCTCTCTTTCTCTCGCTATCTCTCTCTCTATACATATATATGTATATATATATATATATATATATATATATATATATATATATATATATATATAAATATAAATATATAGATTGATAAATAGATACAAATCCTGCTAGCATTAGCAGACTAGCAGTTAACCTTGTTTTTCTTAGTTTCTGTGAGACATGAGTTTAACCTCTCCCTTTTCTGTTTATATAGTTTTTGATCCTCCATGTCTCCTGCCCATCAGAACCGTTTCCCACAGCACCATTTACCCATTCTTTCTCCACAAGTGGACAAGAGTATGGTCATGTAGAGGTCATCATCTGTGCAGCCATTGTAGATGTTTTTTTTATTTAACCTGTTTCCCTTATGCAGGTCCATAATTATAAACATGGTGGGTACACTATTCCCCTTTGCAAGAACATGCCTCCCACTTCCATTAGTGACATAATGCCTCAGAAGACCCTCTTCCCATTTCAGGCAAGTGATTCTGTCTCATCTTTACTTTCCAGGATGGATCAAGGCAGAGTTTGCACCCCGGACAGATGCTCACAACCCTTCCAGGGAAACATCTGAGCAGGAAACTGCCTCACCTCCAGATAGATCCTGCAGTGTCCAGGTCAGTTCTTGAACTTGAGACATCTGACTCAAAGGACTTTAACCCTCTCTCTGACAGAGCTGCCCCCCCCTTACTTAATATGGATAGGGCATATAGGAACAAACTACATTTAGAAATGTACCAGGGAATTTGCAGGGGAGACCTAAGTAGAGGATGTGAGTGTTTTAAGATGTGCACACCCTCATCACTGGGGAGAGATAGGGGTAGGATCAGGACTTGAGGGATATACCTGAAGGATGAGTGTTTAATCTGGTACTGGCTTTAGAGAATTGAGCTGGTACTGAGGTGAGCGTCAGTACAGGATGGTGTAATTTTCAAGGACATGTTGTGACTTTCAGAGACTAACTTGCAAAATAGATCCATACAGACTGAAAAGCTATGCCATAAACAGCTATTCACCAATCCCTTTTACTGCCCATGATGGGATCCAGTAACAGCTGGTATGAATGACACACACCTCGGTCCAGTCAGATGTTGAGAAAATAACCAAGAATGTACATGCATGGAAGGATGGGCAGGTACCATGTCCTACGAGTAAATAAAATGGTGTACAATTAAATTCAGTATGCTTACTAACAGAGAGTGCAGGGTATTGGCAAGCAGAAAGTAGAGGCCCTGACAAGTTTGAAAGTTTGAATCTTTACAGACATTTGAAAAATGGTCTATAAACCCTTCAAATAGTTAATACTAGATCAATTCACCCTTTCATATTGTAATATCTTTTTCTGGTTGACAGAAGAGCAAACAATTTAATCATGGACATTAAGATACACACATTCAGTAATTATACTACTGTATTCTTTCATGACGAACTATACAAGTTCATTTGACTATCTGCTCTGGATTTTTTATTTCATTGTGTTATTTTCAAACCATACCAGTAAACTAGAAGATAACAAAATTCAGATATATGTGACAAGTTATATCTGTTATATTTTTTGCTCATCTGCATACTTTTCTGTAAACTGCTGATATAAAATATTAACTTAAGAAGTTAGTAAATTACACCTTCTGCTAAGTAGTGTAACCAGTTACATTACCCTTGGATGGGGGCAGTTAGATACCCATTTACCAAATATCTCTTGGCTTACATATGTACATTTATTTTTATTTATAGTTTAGATAAGTGGGTAAGTGGGCTGGTTAACTGATGTTTTTCTAGCCTTGACCCAGACACAAAAACAGATGAGATACACAGTAAGAAGTAATGTATAAAGGTTTTATTTTACATCGTGGAAATAAGGCAACAATATAGAAAAATATCAAAACATATAATGGCAGTTGCATACATAAAGAATATAGTGACTGCAAGGGCATAATATTTGTTTTGTGAAATGTTTCAGATTAAATATGTTTGTACAGAATATTTTGCATGGATCTGACAAATGCTGTGAGAAATGATGAATAAATTTATCAGTCTTTGTTTATCAAAAGGTTGTAATTCACATATAATAAAGATTAAGTAGCAATGTTGTGAAAAAAAACTATTTATAGAGTGAGATTCAGTGGTCAGAGTAATCATATGAAGTAAAATATTTTAGGAAGGAGGCAACACTACTGATTTATCCATTTTACAGTGGTTGTTGTCCTGTGTCCCTAAAGCAGGGCCAGACACAGGACTCCTAAAGATGCGTACAGAGTTATTTCTGGAATTGTTCATGTTTAACACTTCTTGGATAGCAGAGGGGAGTTTGTTACTTTTAACTGCTACATCTTAGAAAAACATTTTTTTCACCCCATGGTCTTTAGAAAGTTAGATCTGTGGAGTGCAAAGGCGTTATTTCCTTTATTCTCCCCCCTAAAGGAGTAAGAAGATGTTTTTATTCTTTGTTTCTGAGATCTTGAGAGATAGGCAGTATTTCAGGGCATGTCCGATTTTAATAGTGAGAGTTAAAAGTAGGTATCACAATCAAACAATGATAGGAAACTGCTTAGCTCTTTGTGAAGTTTTGTAGTGGTATTCTGTTCAAGAGGACTAATGCAATGAATCCGCGGTGTTACGGTGCTTTGGCTATGGTATAGAGAGGTAACTAGGAATGCATGTGTAAGTCTGGAGATTTGGACATTGAATGGAACTGCTTGATGGGTTTGGATTGTTAATGGTCTGAGACCATTTAGCAGGCCCTTAGCTGTTTTTTTACTTTGAATATCATTAGATCCCTATGCAACTAGAAAACAAAAAGATGCTGGAACACAAATGTGATGTAATTTCTTATACTGGACCAACATAAATTTTGCAATTATTAGAACTTTCAAGCTGGCATGAGCCCTTCACTTCATTAGGAGTTCTTAAGATACTGATGTTAGATACAGTGCTTAAATATCCACTTGTACCTAGAAAGGGAAGTACATAATTTATTTCCAATTGGCTAAAATAGAAATCTTGAAAAATGCTGGTATGGAAAAAATTACAGCTCGGACTACACCTCAGAAACAAACATTGTGTGTTTGTATTTGTGAGGGAGAGAGAGGATGAAACTGTAAAACATGGCGACAATATGCTATAAAAATCAAAGTTTGACATGTTACATTACAGTTGAAGAGAGAATAGGGAAGCTTTTTAAATATTCCTCTTACAAACATAGAAAGTTGATAGAATAACAGATTTTGCATTAGCATCAATTTTCTTAAAGGTATGAAGAATGAAACTCAAATATTTGTCTTTATTTTCTGAGTACAACCCTCCATGATTTGCCAAAAAATCACAATTTTCTGAAAAACGGAACAAAAATATGAGGCAAAAATCTGGACAATCTGCAAAAATCTGCACAGTTGAGAGGTATGAGCTCCACACAATGCACAAACAAATGCTAAAGAAGTCAAATGCTGTATCACACAAAGCCACTTGCTAATGCTTCATAGAGGGATAGAGCAAAATATGAGAAAAATTAGAGATGTTCTGTAAAACACTAGACAGTTGAGAGGTATGCTTATACCAGCAGTAAAATCAGTTGTACTAGCATTCCTCTCAACTGCCATAATTTTACAGAATCTGCAAGATTTTCTCATGGTTTTCTTCCTCTCCCTCATAAAAAAATTGTTTTTCTGGTATATCATTAAGGATTTATGTCAGTCATTAATGCCACAAATTAGAATTTCACGGACACTCAAATAAAAAATAACAGATACAAAAATCACAATGGCGATGCTATTTTCTCTATTGCTTGTCTTGTACCACAAAGATTTACTTTGCAAGCGTGGAGACGTAAGTCCGATACGGAAGCACAGTGTGCCAGGATTATGGGAAAAATTGGAGGAAGACTGAAGTGCCTTTATACAAAGACATTATTTAAGAAAAGTAAGTAATATCTTTCTTAAATAATGTTGAAAGCTCTTTGATGAGAGCATTTCTTGCTCTAAATACCTTACATCTTATTAGTTGTCATTTTTTTTGAGAAATGAGTGATCTACACTGTCAAATGCCATATTTAAGATAATATATCTATATCTATCTATATCTATATCTTTATATATATCTATATATATTGTTTTATATATATATATATATATATATATATATATATATATATATATATATATATATATATATGTATATATGTGCGTGTGTGTGTGCGTGTGTGTTTGTGTGTTTGTGTGTGCATGTGTGTATGCACGTGTGTGTGTGTGTGTGTGTGTGTGTGTGTGTGTGTGTGTGTGTGTGTGTGTGTGTGTGTGTATGTGTGTGTGTATGGGTAGATGGACCATCTACCTACTTAACTGAGTAAATTGCTGGAAACTTCAACAAAGTATCTTTATTCCTGCCACAGGGAGAGGCGCAGACAGGTGGGATACTAGATCTGACTCAGTCCTTCTGGTTTACCACTGCTTTTTTATATATATATATATATATATATATATATATATATATATATATATATATATATATATAGTGCATTTTATCTATGACATGTTTTATCTACAAAAAAGTGCCACAATTACTCTAAAAAACATTTGATAGAAAAGTGTATAAGGCTATAGATAAATTACTGCTGGTGTGGTTTTTGATCATAGAAATTATAATGTAAATCAGTGTTGATCAGTATTTGTGCCTTGCTGATGCCCACTGTGTGTTGTAGCTCTATCTCTAGAAGATTGTGTTTGTGTACCTGCAGTGATTCACAGTATTAGGAGTTTTCTCCAAAGTTGTGTGACTGTGGCATTGGACTATGTATTATGGGAGTATAAGAGGTGCAGGGAGCTGCTTGGCCCTGTCATAAAATAGGCTTTGAAGAAGTATATGAAGTTTTAGATGTAATATGATTTGACTAAATGTGTTTTAGATTAACTATGTATAAGATGATTTTTAGATGATTTGTGTTGAGATGAAATTTGTCTTAGATAAATCATTATAGACTATATATATATATATATATATATATATTAGTCTACTTCATAACATTGAAATTTTATAACGTTGAATTTCATAACACTGAGGCCAAACCATCTAAATCTCAAAACACTGAAAACCAAAAACACTGAAAACTCAGAACATTGGAAGTGTGTTTCATAACATGGAAAACTACAATGCATATGTAAATAAAATCCTCTCCACCTATAACAACACCTAACTAACAAACACACTTTCTACAACATTTCTGCAGGGGGATAAGCCCCCCTGCACCCCCCCATCTGCTCCCCACACCATCCGTAAATTAAATACACCAACTCAAGATTGCACTACAGTGGAAAAAAGTAAATTTCTTAACCTCACTGTATCACAATCACCATACACTGAGTTTAGAAAATGAACATTTTTTCACTGTAGTGCGATCTTGGAGTTGGTATACTTAATTTATGGGGGATGTGGGGCAGCAGAGTCCCCCACATGGGGGGGGCACAGGGAGGCTTGCCCTCTGCAGAAATGTAGTAGAAAGTGTGTTTGTTAGTTAGGTGTTGTTGTAGGTGGAGGTGATATTTACTTGCGCAATGTAGTTTTCAATGTTATGAAGCACACTTTCAGTGTTCTGAGTTTTCAATGTTTTGGGTTTTCATTGTTTTGAATTTTCAGTGATATGGTCTCAGTGTTATGAAATTTAACGTTATGAAGTAGACATATATATATATATATATATATATATATATATATATATATATATATATATATTATATTTAATTATTTGACATTTGTTGAATGTGAAAGTCCGACTGAGCTATTTCCTTTTTTAGCTGAGGTCCCGGCAAAATATACAACAGAATAATGCAATAACCATCATAACAAATCCTATATATGTGTATATATATATATATATATATATATATATATATATATATATATGTGTGTGTGTGTGTGTGTGTTTGTGTATGTATGTATATATATATATATATATATATATATATATATATATATATATATATATATATATATATATATATATATATACTGTTTTTTAGCCATTTTCCATAGCTCTATACATTCTATCTGCTGCTGAGTAAATGGTTGCTACTGTACTCTAAATGTTTCTAAAACCATGTCAATCACATAACAAACTATATTTACATATATGTTCAACTTTTTGCTTATATAGGAGGTTTTCAAATACTTCATTAAGAGTTCAATGCATAGATACTGGACAGTGGATGTGAGGCGAGAATAATGTTTTGGGAATCTGAGTGATAAATGACAGTTTAAAATGACAAAGTGAAATACCAGTTGTAAAGGACAGATTAAAAAGTGCTAGTGCTTTCAATATATGCTTGAGCTGGCAGACAAGGGGTAGTGCATTTGACAAAGTTAAGACTTTCTGTTATTTTTCCTCTCAAGCTTTTCTTGGATTTTTCTTCCAGATTTGGAAGCTCTGTTGGCTCAGATATGTAATTTGAGACATATACATTTGAAAGGTGTCCTTGGAGGTTGCAGGCACATTGCTTTGTATATTAGGGAAGATATACAAATATTGAGTGGGTCATGGCCTTCAGAGAGTAAATTATGAGGTTTATTAATGCAAATCCTGGAACAGCGAGACTGAATGACTGAAAATACAGGCTAATATATATTAAGTCCAAGATTGTAGTTTCACACAATATTCCCTTTTCTCTGGGGTACGGGAATCTCATAGCTGTTGGTATTAATATGATTACAGGGTATGGGAACTTTCCCCTGATATCGTGGATTCAGAGGAAGGGAGTGCCCTTCTGCAGAAAACAACTTTAAAGGAGAATAGCGATGTTTCATATTTGCTGCTCTCCTACATTTTTTACTTATTTTTTTTTTAATAATTCTAGGACTTACACTTATGAGTCTCGGAATTATAAAAGGGGACCTGTTGAGTGTAAAATGGGGGCAAGACTGAGGAGATTATATAGAAAAGAGTCTTTAAACATTGTGGAATCATTTGCTGACTTGATTTGAAGGGAAGCTTTGTCAGTGGTAGCTATGTCCATTATTAAATTGCTAGATTAATTTCATTGTGTGGCCATTATTATTATTTGTTTCCTCCCAAGGTAGTTACCGTTTCCTTCTTTAATTGCCAGTTTACAATCCTGTTAAAGCTTAAGGTATAGAAATATGTGAGTATCCAGGTGAGAGACCCACCATAACTTTCAATATCTGTATCGTTTCATTAGCTTTTTAATTTTTTTAGTTATTCACAGAAAACTTTTTCCTTATAGTATTTTTGGAGTTACTGGGAGTGTTATGTCGGTTTTTTGAAGAGTGCTCAAGTCAGACATTTGTAAGGCAGCATTAAGACACTTAGCTTGGCAGAAAAGGGTCAATCTATAGTGATCAGTTCAGTGCATAATTGATCTCATTTAATCTTTGAAAATAGTTTATTTTTTGTATTGCTGCTTGTGGCTTTTGGAGTTTTATAGGAGACAGTTACATGGCTAAGGAAGTGGGATAAAAGGATCTAGCAGCAAGAAATAAACAGTATTAGAGGAATTAAGTGAGATAAAAGAATCTGGAAGCAAGGAATAAACAGTATTAGAGGAATTAAGTGAGATAAAAGAATCTGGAAGCAAGGAATAAACAGTATTGGAGGAACTGGTGGCTAGTATATCAAGTATACAGTTTCTGTATGAGGTAGGGTGGTTCTAATGGGTGCCAAGATTAAATATAACATGCCATTCAATGATAAGTATCCACATCACAAATTGTATTTTGGGTTTAGTAAACCAACATTTTAGTCTCCAGTTATTTAACTTCATTTAAGAGAGTGCATGAATATTTCATCTAGAGATTTTTGTGTAGTCTCTGGTTTGAGGAAGCAAAGATATATGTAACAATTAAATATAGTTTTACTGGTCACTAACTGTCAACTGTACTACAACTGATTAGGAGAATTTTCATCTTTTGAACTGTTAGCATCTATTTGGAATGCTTGAAGTTTGGGATGCTTTCCAGTTAGTAGTATTGCGCTACAGATGTTTTGTACAAAGGGTTATATAAAGGTTTTGTGCAGAGGTTACACAAAGGTTTTTGCAGCTTAAGCTTTTCTGTCTATTTCATAATAAGCACATGTAATTTGAGCATGATGTCCATCAACCTGTTACATTCATCCTGATCAAAGGGCTGAAAACTGTATTTTGTTTATCTTCTCCTAGGGCATACAAATTCCATAATTAAATACTCATTACATAAGACCACATTGCTTTTTAAGTTTTGTTCCCTCTTTCTTGTGTCCTGTACAATTAGTTGAAATGCCCCATGTTCCTTTCACATGTTGTCTTAAATGAAACTGGCAGCATTCTTGACTTGTTTGCTTGGTAGCAGGAGACTGTTATGGGATAGCATGATTAAAAAGTGTTGGCATTGCGTGACATCTTGATAGATGACATTCAAAGTTTTATACTCTAAATTGAAATAAAGTGATCATACTTTAATTGAAACAACAAGAGTGGTAGAGAGCATTTTTTTTTATTCTTGCAGTTAACTTCCCAATTTTCATTTCAGACTCATTAAAACAGTCTCTGTAAAACCTTTCATTATTGCCTCTGGGTCAAAAAGCAGTTACTGTGGATTGACTAAAAGTGACCGCACTAATCAGAGAATCACTTCAGAAGTCCTGCAGTACCTATTAATAAGTTTCATATTAGAGTTATGGCAAGGGTTTGGTGACCCGGACAACATATGCATTTAGGGCTTCCCACCAAATGTCTGTATATGATCTCTGAAAGATAACTTGGAACCTAGCATACTGTTTTTTCTTTCTTTTTTTTAAGGTAGCAATAAGTTGTTATATAGCTACCTAACAACTTATTGCTGCGTTTGAAAGAAAAGAACCATATGAAAGTATATAAACTGTCAAGTGTCCTGCACCCATAAAAGTTGGCACCAGGAGTAGCTATACATGTGTTCTGCCCAGCTGTAGCTCCTCTTCACATGTCCTGCTTACTATAGCAACTCACTAGAGCCTCTTTAAGTTAAAAAGGAAAAAAGAAAAGTTCTGTTGCTAAGCCTAGATCCTATTAGTCTTCAGAAAGTTTGACTGCCCTAACTCAGGTTTAAGTAATATTTTCAAGGGACATATATATATATATATATATATATATATATATATATATATATATATATTTATATATATATATATATATATATATATAAAATATTGTTTATGCTATTTTATTTATCTTTTTATGTTGACCAAATTTTATAATTGTTCTGAATTAAATATTAAGGGGGAACTGAGTTCATACACATATACTGAATCTGAGGTGGCGTGTGATACCATCTATTTATATACCTTTTAAGACTGTGGTATTTTTAAGGTGGTGGTGCTTTTTTTTTTTGTAAATATTTTTATTCATTTCCAAAAACAAGAAAACATGTATACAGGTTATTTATGACAGTGACGTATTTTCAAATTATTTAAAAAGGTTGGCTAAAACCACTAAACAGATATCAAACATTAAAACCAAAATAAAGTATTTACAAGGGTGTCTATTGTTGGCACATAATTGACTTTCTATTCAATTGTTTCCTGATTATAATTTGCTACAGTCATTACTCTCCAGTATTTCAGTTACTTTTTGCCATGCTATATATAATGATGTAGTTCTTTCAGTTCTTCCTTTAATAGTGTTCATTTCCAATTGTGATACTGCTGACACCATATTCATGAATTGCTTAAAAGTTGGAGAAGCTTTGGATTTCCAGTTTGATGTAATGTTCTTCCTTGCAATGGCTAGGAGAGTCCACAAGATTACATATTTTGTTCTTGGTACACAGTCAGGTACAGGTGCATTAAATAAAATAATAGATTTGGAAAAGATGGTGGTGCTTTAAGGTACACTAAATATAAGCATGTTTATTTTAATCAACTAGTTTGGAAGGCATTACAGCATTGGTGGTTTAGGGTCACAGATGTTTATTGACATTTTTTAAATTTAAAAGATTTGAATGTAATTGAATTGTATTCTGATGAAGTCCAGTTTACATTAGAGGGTTGAAAGTGCTACATTTTCAGTCAAAGTGTGTCTTGTAGTACCTTGGACTATTTGTGAATAGAGCTTATGTTTGTCATTTGGAGTTCCAACATAAATATTAACCACTTTGGTAGAATGGCAGTAATAATAAGTTGCATATTAAAAGAAAAAAAAAATAAAATAAAAGCTAATTGAGGCCTTTAATAAATCAAAATCTACCTGCAATAATGACTTAGCAAAACCCTGACATTTAGTATAAGGGAGATGAAAACAGATCACAAATTAAAATTAGAATACGAAACCAGGGATAATCATAAACCCTTCTTTAACTAACTACATCAGATAATTAATAAATATGATACAGTAATGGTCTGAATTCATTCATAAGGGTATTTTCTACTCTGACACTAAAATATTGTTAATATACTTGCAAATAAATTGACTTGCCCAACTTCTCACCAGAAACAGTCATTGAAGTTCTACAAATTCCCAAGTCCCTTCCTCACTTAAGATTATTATGAAACAAGCCTTAACTGTACTCTTTAAAGCTCAAATTTCTACCTCTGTGGGCCCTGACACTATACCTGGCTGCTTAATTGAAAGCATAAAGCTCTTTCGCTCTCTGAATGTCTCCTAAAAATGTTCATCTCAAGCAGAGCCACATGGTATGTTCCTGACGTATCAAAAAATAACATTATATAAAGGGTACGCCTCCTCAGATCCCAGCAACTATAGACCCATCAATACAAGAAACTTTAATTGCAAAGTCTAGGAATGTACTCTATCTGATTTCATAAGTTCTGATATAAAAATCATATTGCTTTAGCCCCACAGCATATATGTATATGTATAATATACATAGATATGATTGTCTCATCAGATAGTGAATGCTCAGAAGAGCAAACAAAGAAACAGTGATCATTTTGGACTGAATCTAAAATAACTGAATGCAGCAAATCAAAAAAATATTTTTTGCAGGGGGCAAGCCCACCCCTGCACCCCTCACACCACTTTACTAATTATACACACACACACACACACATATATATATATTTAACATTTGTTAACTGGGAAAGTCCAACTTGGAATGAAGGCCCAGGGAGAAACACTCTAGATGCATGCTTTTATAACATGGGAGCACACCAGAGTATGCAGTGGAAACCCACATGAACACAGGGTGGATATGCAAACTCTGCACAGAAGGCACCCCAGCTGAGAATTGAACCAGGGAACATATTGCTGTGAGATGAGAATGCTATCACTGCACCACTGCACCATCCTATATATGTTGATAATGTTCTCCTACAAATAACAATAAAACAATATTACCATAGAGATCCAATAAGTGCTCGAACACCCTTAGTAGTGTCTCTTCGAATTTCATTGTATGGCCAAACTTTTAGTAACAAAATTTCTCTTTGCGCTAAACAGTATAACCACTTGTAGCAGCAAAAGACTCTGTGACTGTAAACTGTGTAAATCTTGTAGTTCCTTTAAACAGCATGCCAGTCCAAGATATGTTAAAACTAATTTATTGAAACATAGCGTATATAAAATAATACGTTGAAATACAAATCCCAATCACGTTTCTTGCACACTCGCTGGATATACATAAATCCAAAATGCGTTAATGCGTTGTTGTACAAAATGCGAAACAAGATCTGTACATAACCTCGTTGGTGTGCAAAATACGATACTAAATCAGTACACTGAATAAACTGTCACGAACAACTGAACAAATACGGGTTAAGCGCTTTCACCCAAATCTTATGGGCTTCTTCAGAACACCGTTGTTCAAGACAAACTAACATTTAAAACCTTTTTAGTGCCAAAACAAGCTCCATCTGTTTAAATATTTAAAGTGACAGTGCTCTATACATGACTATAATGTAATTTCAGGCAAACCAGGGGGGTAGCTATGGGAGCAGCTTGTGCTCCCATATATGCCAACCTGGTTATGCTAGATTGGGAAGAAACCACTATATTTCCCAGCACCTTCTTTGAATATATAGTTCATTATGTACGTTTCCTTGACGATATATATATATATTATTTGGAACTCCAGTGAAGAGAAATTACTGGAGTTTATTCAGTATCTCAACACTAGTAGTGAATTTTTGAAATTTACATACGCATTTAACAAAAGTGGTATGGCATATTTAGATACCTTAGTATATTTACACAAAGGTACATTACAATCTAAAATTTATAGGAAGGAAACCTTTTCCAATGATTACTTGGCATATGGAAGTTGTCATCCTAATAAGATGAAGCAAAATATTTACAAGGGTCAATGTATAAGAGCTATGAGAATGACATCTGAATATCAAACTTTATTAGATGAAATAAAATATATTCATACTATGTTTCAAGAGAGAGATTATCCTGAAAAATTATTAAAAGACACTGATACATATGTATTAGGATTATGGGGTAATGAATACAAACCCTTGTTAGGCTTAGGAAATCAAACCAATTATGGTAATGGGAGAAATGGAAAATCATTGGGAAAGGATAATACAAATGGGGACAAAGTAAAAGCATTAATTATGTTGTATAGTCCTAGAGTTGATGAGGTTACACAAATCATTAGACAGTACTGGTATTTAATATTTAGTGATGAATTACTAAGAAAAATAATAGGAGATCAACCAGCAATGGTATACAAAATGGGAAGTAACATCAAAAGATTATTGGAAAAAGGAAAATCTTATGGACAAAAAGGGAATGGTAGGGACCAAAACACAAAAAAATGTGGTTCATGTAGACAATGTAACTTCATTCTAGACACAAAGGAAATTACACTTAATAATATTATTAGATCTAGAATTAGACCTATTAAAGGGAACTGCAATTCCAAGATGGTCGCCTATATTGCTGTTTGTCAAGAGTGTTTTTGTTATTATGTGGGGAAAACGGAAAGATGTTTAAAAAAACGTATTTATGAGCATATGTATAATATTAGAAAGAAAGATCAGAAAAGCGCATTATATAAGCATACAGCACTTGCAGGTCCCAAACATCATTTTAAGTTCGCCCTATTAGATCAAGTTTGTTATGATCCTAGGGGTAGGGATAACAAAAAATACCTAAATTATAGAGAAGCATGGTGGCAAATCTACACAGATGCTAGTACCCCCCCCAGGACTCAATGAAAGTATTTCATTGAAAGCTATTCTGGAGGTTAATAAGTAAATTTATAAGCCACAGTTTATTAGTCACCACATCCAGTATAACATTGAGTTGTCACTTAGAAAAGGAATGTGGTCAACATCACATTTAGGAATTGCATAACATTTGTAGTGTTTTGGGGATTGTATTTCCATCTCAGTATTTTTATCTCAGTATTATGAATTCATTTATACAGTTTTATTATTTATTTATTATTGATCACTGTTTTTTGTATTCCAATTACAATCAATTTGTAGTCGAAATTTAGTTCATATCATCATTGAATTGATTGTACTTGGAACTTATTAAATATACAAATTAATTACAGAATGTTTTTTCAAAAATTAGGTATAGTTAGTTTAGTGAAAGGACATCAGTTGAACAACTAACTAATCAATTATTTATAAACATCAGGACTTAGTTGCAGATTTGAAACATATTTCACATTGTAATGTCGTACAATCAGTTGTATTTAATTTAATTCAATTTAATTTTATAAAGTTCATAAGTATTATTTTTATTAGTATACAACCAAGCATTAATTATTGTTTTCAACTATATATATTTAACTAGTTAGTATGATATACAATGTGCAATTTTTATTTTTATTTTTGTTTTAACTTTTATTGTGAAGTTACTTTGAAATGAACTTTTTAGAACAAGGGATCAAGTCAGATACATTAACATTACATTATAGTCATGTATAGAGCACTGTCACATTAAATATTTAAACAGATGGAGCTTGTTTTGGTGCTAAAAAGGTTTTAAATGTTAGTTTGTCTTGAACAACGGTGTTCTGAAGAAGCCCATAAGATTTGGGTGAAAGCGCTTAACCCGTATTTGTTCAGTTGTTCGTGACAGTTTATTCAGTGTACTGATTTAGTATCGTATTTTGCACACCAATGAGGTTATGTACAGATCTTGTTTCGCATTTTGTACAACAACGCATTAACGCATTTTGGATTTATGTATATCCAGCGAGTGTGCAAGAAACGTGATTGGGATTTGTATTTCAACATATTATTTTATATACGCTATGTTTCAATAAATTAGTTTTAACATATCTTGGACTGGCATGCTGTTTAAAGGAACTACAAGATTTACACAGTTTACAGTCACAGAGTCTTTTGCTGCTACAAGTGGTTATACTGTTTAGCGCAAAGGGAAATTTTGTTACTAAAAGTTTGGCCATACAACGAAATTCGAAGAGACACTACTAAGGGTGTTCGAGCACTTATTGGATCTGTATGGTAATATTGTTTTACCATCCTATATATGTATTTATATACCAACTCTGAGATCCTATAAAAACAGGCTAAGGACAAATTCCCTGACTCCACTGCAATTTGATCTCACACAAAAAGCAGACCGCTAAAACACAGTTAAGAAAAGTGTTCAGTCATATGAGCATTCTCTCTTAGTACTAGAAAGCATTTGCTCATAATATGAGCATTTGCTTTTTTGACCTGAATATGTTATGTTTGATTGACAAAATGCATGACATACTGCCAACAGTAATTGGTAGGACATATAAAGTACTGCATGATAAGTATAAGAGTCAGTCAGACAAGGTTAGAAAAGATAGGAAGAGAGATACTGGAGAAGCAATATACAAAAGGACAATACAAGGACATATGTATGGTGCCCAAGTATGCAACAAAATCCAGTAGGTTTAGGATTTTTGCTTGGAAGTGTTTTCATTGATATTTGTATACCCCAAGCAGACTTCAAAGAACTTCTCCTAGGTTAGATAGCAAATATTGGAGGGATAATGGAAAAAAGAGAGATAACTGGAAACATGTTTTTTGGGGGGTGTCTGAAATGGCAGATTGTAAAATTTCCCTACAGAGTAGTCTGCCAAAATATCAGGGAGCCACGTGAACGTATCTAAGGACATTATTAATTTGAGTTGGCACTCAGGATATGAATTGCCTATATAGTAAGGCCTTATTAAGTTTAAAGCTATTGGCTGTCTAAAAAATACTAGAAAAATGGAAATCAAAATCTAAACCAACTGTAATTAAAATATAGAATATTATTTAACAGATAAACAAAATAGAAGTTGGATCTTTAGAAAGGAGAAGGAGCAAATAAATGGAATTTGTGGGAACAATACACGCAGAATAATTTTCAGGAGAGGAGGGAAGTTGAATGGAAGGCAGGAATTGCACAATTTATGTAATGCTGGAGTGAATGACAGCTGTTATAAAGATAGAAAACTTTTGTAATGTATTACACAAGACAATTTTAATATGGGTTGTTTTCTTGTCTGCAAGTATGAGTGTGCCTATGTCTTAAGTGGTAATTTAATAAAGGTGTTAAAAACAGTAATTTATTTCAGCTAATAGCCTCAAATACTCAACAGCATCAACTAAAACTAAAAACACAATAAAAACATTGACCAAAGAAGTCTGTCAACAGTTCCTGTTTTTATGTTGGTAAATGTGGACACCAGCTAAGAAGGAGGATGTACCAGCATTTATATGCTATTAAGAAAGGAGATTCAAGAAATTCTCTTCAGACATGTACATTTCTGTAAAAATGATAAAAAGTTTGTATTTTGTATTTTAGAAAAGGTTACATCTAATATGAAAGGAAGGAATTTGTCTGCTTATTTAGAATATAGGGATCTGCATTAGCAACTTTTACTTAATGCAGCTCATTTGCCAGGTATCAGTGCTATGTAAGCAGTGGTTGTGGTGGTGCAGTGGTTAGCATTGTTGCCTTACAGCAAGAGGCTCTTGGGTTCAATTCTTGGTTGGAGCGCCTTCTGTGTGGCATCTGCATGTCCTCCCCATGGTCGACTGACATTTAAAGACATGCAAGTAGGTGTGTGTGTGAATGGGTGTGCCTTCTTTGAAGATTGGGCACTAGGCTTGCAACTTGTCACTGTAAAAATCCATTGCCAATCATAAGTGGACCAGTAATCTGCTGTGGCGACCCCTAACTGAGAAAAGTCACAAGACGAGTGATATATAAGCAGTGTTTTAGTTCTTTGGGCAGATAAATTATAAAATGTATATCATAGATTATATCATAGATTATTATAATTATGACTCGTGCATTTTTTGTATTTTGCCATACATAGTTATTCATATTTGCATATTATATTTTAGTTTAAATGTGTTTTTATTACACAAGAAACACACGATGGTTGATCCATTCCTAGTTGCCTGTGATTAGACAGGTGCTAGTATTTAAATTATACTATTTAATTGTTTGAACATCCTGTGATGATGTGAGGTATTGCCAGCTATGCCAGGCAAAGTAGGGCAGTGGATGTGCAACATATACCAGCACAACTAGCTGGAATTTTGTAAAGAATTATATGTCATTTGTATATCAGACTGATTTCTGCAGATGCTTGTGGTGAAAGATGCATTTGTAAAGCTGCTTGTGTTAAAATTGCACCAACAGTGGGTCCTGACTGTATTGTACCTGATTAAATCTATATATTTTAACAGAGGATACTGGAAGAGAAGAGGTTATTCTCAGCCCAGCTAAATTTGAAAAATAGAAAGAAATTAAATTACTTAATTTAGGCCATAAAGATTATATACTGGAGTTTTGAGTGCAGCCATAGATGAAATGTATGTGAGAACAAGTACTAAGAAGCCTTCTGTATTGTCTTTAGCAGGGAACTAATTGCTACTCTGGAAGGGTAGAAATTTGAAATTATTTTATGATTTCCAGAAGCTGCAACAGATCTTGGCAAAGCTCTATGTGTGTGCATTATTGACACCTATATGCTAAATCCTGGCAGCTGCTAACCAAGATGGTAGCATGGGAACCAGAAGTTAGATGACCAGATGTATGTGATGTCATTCTGTAATCCATCACTGAAATAATATTTTTAATACTAGATGAGACTGAAGTCTCAGGGCAGTCTGTTTCTTGGAACCTGATATAGAATTATCTCTCACCCACTTCACCTTGCCTTGCATTAGTAGGTGAAGCAGGGAATAGTAATTCTATAGAACAGTCAGGAAAATATAGTGAGATTAGTAAAGTACTGTTTTTCTGCATCTGTGTGACTCTATTCATGAGTGGTATTTTAATATTTCCTGTGATTGAAACTCTAGTGTTTATTGTGAATAGATATTAAGTATTTTTATTTTCTTTTATTATTTGTTATTAAATATATTTAAACTTTACTTTGTGGCTGGTCCTTTAGAGAATATTTTAATCTTTGAGATTACTAATATCTCTTTGGTGACTCTGTGGCCACTCCCAAAAGCCTTACTGCATTGGTCAAAACACAACCATTTGTATTAATATTAATTTCACTTAGCATAATTGGGTACCCTTGTTAAAGGCTTAGAGTAGCTGGCTTTGGAGTGTGTGGTGGCAGTAACTATCTTATAGTCTGGGCAGAAGGGAGCATAGCTAGTAAATTTGTGCCAGCCTTTCCCAGGGTGTGTGTGTGTGTGTGTGTGTGTGTGTGTGTGTGTGTGTGTGTGTGTGTGTGTGTGTGTGTGTGTGTGTGTGTGTGTGTGTGCGAAAATCAAACATAAAGGGTGTATGTGCATGTCAGCTGCTTGTAGCAGGGACATGAAGCACTGGTTACACAGAGAGAGTGGTGGAGGACTTGGCTTGGATACTCGACTGAGCCCTCAACTCTATAGCTGTTTCAGTTGGGATTCTTACTGGGGATCTGGAGAGAGAAGAGAAAAACAGCCCACACACTGAGGTTGTTCCCTGTGAGCTCTTAAGGGAAATTGTGCTTGATGCAGAGTGAGTGGTGAGGATTCAGGCTCCTTGATTACTGGCCCAGAGAGGGGAATTGATATATTGGTGAGCAGTGGTATGGATATTAATTGAACTTCTGTAGCCTGTAGGCAGTTGTCACTGAAGGTGTATGTATTCTCAACAGTCACAAGGTAGACATTCTATCATTTCCCAACAGTTTTATTTATTCATTTGTTTGTTTGTTTATTTGTTTGTTTAGTTCAGTTTAGTCAGAGAAAGCAGGCAAAGATGTCAGCAGAGGATTATGACAAGCTAACAAAGAACCAGCTGGACAATGTGTGTAAAGCCAAAGGACTGGTTTTCATTTGAGGAATAAAAAATCCATCTGGAGTTAAAGAGACTTGAACTGGAGGCCAAATATTTGGAATTAGAATCATCAAAAAGACTGCAGCATTTGGAGGCTGAAGAAAATGAAAAACAGTGCTAACATGAGAGAGAGATACTGACTCTTCTTCTAGCAATGAAGGTCAGTAAATTTATTTCACAGTTTACAGAGGGTGATAATTTGATAGTTTTATTCATATATTTAAAAGAGTATGTAAATAGTATAATGTTGACCAAGGACTTTGGTTACGATTCGTGACCCCTTTATTCCATGGAAAACTCTTTTTTCTTAATTGTCTGCTATTAATTGTTTAAATTATGATAAAGTCAAACATCATTTACTAAACTGTTTTAAGTTAACACCTGAAGCTTACAGAAAAATGTTTTGTGAGCATAGATGCAAGGCAGATGAAAGTGTGTGTGATTATACTGCTGAGTTAAGCACTTATTTTCATAGTTGGGTAAATGTGTTTTAGCTCACCACTTTTGAAGGGCTGGCAGACATTTTTGTGAGGGAACAAGCCCTTAGCACTTTGTCTGAGGACATGAGAATCTGGTTGGCAGACCAGTATTGTAACTCTGCAGTTGAGCTGGGGAAAAATGAGATCTCTACTTAGCATACAGGGCATTGCTGCACATGGATGAAAGGAGCCCATGGTGGGCAGCCTAAACCACCCTAACAGAGTCTACCTGTAAAAGGGGAAGCCACTAGTTCAGGTACATAACTAGGATCGAGGGTTAAATGTTTTAAATGTAATTGGTGGGGCCATGTATCATATAGATGTCCATGGAAGCAAGGTGGGGAACAAAATGTGGGGGAGCCAACAAGTGGGAATAACAGTATGCCAGTGGTAACTTGTCTGGAGAGAACAGGGGTACCAAACTATCACCAGAGTTTATACCCGATCTTAGTGGATGGAAATCAGGCCACTGCTATGAGAGACACAGTCTCTGACATAACCATTGTGAATCCTGCAGTGGTTAAAGAGGAGCAGTTCTTGCTTGGGCAGTCCACTCTAGTCAGAGCTTTAGGAGATACCCCATTCCAAATGCCTTTGGCCAGGCTTCACCTTGACTGGGAGGGTGGTAAAGGAAGCAAGCAAGTAAGAGTGAGGATATCCCCGCAGATGTCTTGATAGGAAATGATTTTGATAATGCAATACATTGTGTGCAGTCAGGCTTGGAGACAGACATGTGGGTCTGGTAGCCTGTGGGAGACACAGACAGACCCCCACACCTGTAGCCAGGGTTGGTGAGGTGGCTATTTCTGGGAGGGAGTTACACTGTAGCAGTGAGCCTGAAGGTGAGCCACATCTGCTGGTAGGTACTGATGTTCCCTTGGACAGAGTGACTGTAAGAGTAGAGGTGAGTGGTAGCACACAGTCTGACAATGAGACACTGGTGTTAGAGGATACCAGACTTCCTGTGGAAGGGGAGCTAAGAAGAGTTAGAAAGACAGAGGTGAGATAGGCTCAGCTCTTGGACTCTACACTAAAAGGCTTGAGGGAGGTAGTTAGGGAGGCTCCTGATCCTCAAGGAAAAGGGGAGTCTGTATACTGGAACAAAGGGTTACTGTATAGAGAGTGGACCCCTGAGGGAGGGCTAGAGGGTGAGGTAATACAGTAGTTGGTATTACAATCTGGCACTTCTAGCCATAGCCCATGACATTCCTTTTGCAGGTCATATAGGCATAAAGCCTACAAACAGACATATTATGAAGAACATTTACTAGCCTGGGATTGCAAGGCATGTAACAGGGTACTGCAGGGCCTGTAAGCAGTGCCAGAAGGTAGGCAAGGCAGGAGACAAGGTCAAAGCTCCTTTGATGACTTTGCCTGTGATACAGGAGCCATTTCAGAAGGTAGCTATGGATATTGTGGGGCCCCTAAGTACTCCAAGTTACACAGGGAAGAAGTATATTTTGGTGGTAATAGATTATGCTACTAGATAGCCTAAGGCAGTGGCTCTGTCCTCCAAGGCAGAGACGGTGGCAAATGCCTTGTTGAAGACTTTCAGCAGAGTAGGCTTCTTGAGAGAAATACTGACTGACAGAGGTACCAATTTCATGTCAGACCTGCTGGCTTATCTATGGGATTGCTGTGGGGTGAAGCACCTAAAGAACACCCCCTACCATCTCCAGACTAATGGCCTTGCAGAGAGGTTAAACTCTACAGTAAAGACCATGCAACAGACATTTGTAGACCAGTTTAAGAGAAAGTGGGATAAGTATTTGCCCCATCTGTTGTTTGTATACAGAGAGGTACCCCAGGAATCCACAGGAATTTCATCCTTTGAGATGCTGTATGGGTATAAGATGGGAGTCCTTCAGATTTTATTCATGATGATTGGCAGGGTAAGTATGAATCCCACAAGAAGTCTGTTGTGTCATATGTCCTAAACCTCAGGAGGAGGCTTAGGAAACTCATGGGCTTTACCCAGGAGAGCCTGGCAGGAGCACAACAGCAGAAACAAGTCAGGTATGACAGTAATTCTCAAGCCTGAGAGTATGCTGTGGGACATGAGGTTATGGTGCTCTTTCCTGTCAGACACAATAAGCTGCAGGCAGTTTGGGAGGGGCCCTTCAAAATGGTAAGGAAAGTCAGTGGTGTTAAGTATATGGTAGCACTGCTAGGCAGGAGACAGAGGCACAAATTGTACCATGTTATGATGAAACTTTACCATGATAGGGATGACCTTGTGCTAAGTATTTGCAGTAGGAAGCAGGAGGAGTCTAAGGGGATCTATGACTATATCAAGCCAGTCAGCAAAATGCCAAGTTACTAAGGTGGAGCCTATGGTTGCAGACATATGCCATGACAGTGGAGCACTGTAGTGGGGTCAGCAATGCCAGTGCAAATGGACTCTCAAGACAGGGCATGGGTTAATGTATCCCAGACAGGCCCATTCCAATTAAGCAATATTTCCCAAGGGTCACTTGAAAAACTTTTATTTATTTATTTATTTATTTTATTGTATTTATTTGACATTTGTTAACTGGGTTAGTCCAACTGAGTCAAAGACCCATTTTCAGTGGAGACCCATGGAGAAAATCTCCAATTAGTTCACAAATCTTATAAAAATTATAAGTATAACAAAATGAGCAGTTGTACAGAAGACATATCAAGACAAATATTAGGAACAGTTAACATCATTACATTAGTAGATGAATGAATAAGAAAAAGTAAAAATAAGATTACACAAGATATGTGATATAATTAATGTATTTTAGAGATAGAGACATGGTGCTTATACAATTATTATATTTTAAATCCAGGAAAATATTTTGAATATAAAATCCAGAAAAAAAATGATAAAGAATTACAAGATAGAGAGAAGAGGAAAAAGAAAGGGGGAGGTATAGATTAGATGAGTAAGAGATGAATAAATGATAAAGTTGTCATGTGGGGGTTAGACATAGGCAGGACCAAGTCTTTAGCATATAGTGTTTAAGTTCATGTTTAAACAGGTATTTTGGGAGATCTGTCCCATATTAAGGAGAAGTGTGTTCCAGTCATGGGCCTCAGAGTATTTATAGAGGGATTTTCCAATATTCTTGTTAGGTTTGTAGATATCGAGGAGAAGTTTGTCAGTAGTGTGAAGGTGACAATGGGGTTATTATAATAAGAAACAAGGTTAGAGATGGAAGGAAAGGAAAAGTGGTCATTCAGGATGCAATGGATAATGTATAGTTGCTGCAGTTGGTTAGAAAATTTGGGCCATTAGAGTGTTTTGAGGGTGAGACAGTGATGGGAATTATAAGGGAAGCTAGTGGAAAATCTGGACATTTTATTGCAAGTTTGTTCACGTTTGGAGAGAAGAGAAGTTTGAGTGTTTGTAAGAATAGGGGCTGCATACATAAGACAAGGTAATAGAAAAGACTGAGTTAAGGATATTTTGGAGGAAGGTATAAGAACTGCCTGATTATGACAGAGTAGACCAAGTTTCTGGTGCATTTTCTTTATACAATGTTGGATGTGTATGTCATATTTTAATTCATCATTGATAGTGATGCCTAGCAGTTTGATATGGGGTTCAGGTTTAATGATAGTAGTGTTGAGGGAGGTGATAGAAAAGGAGGATTTGTGATGTGCCAGTGTTTTGGAAAGGAAGAGAAGGAGTTTAGTTTTTTAGGATTAAGTATGAGTTGATTGTCAGAGTCAGGTTTTGACTGAAGAAAAGGAGTTTTCTCTGAGAGATGAGAGATCAGGGATGCTATGCGTAGTGGTAATAAGAGTAGAATCATCAGCATATTGAAGGAAAGTTGAGAGGTTACAGGCAGAATGTAAATTATTAGTGAAAATATTGAACAAGAGGGGCCTAAGATAGATCCTTATGGAACACCAGAGTTGACAGGTTGGAAGGGGGAAAAGACAGTTTGCCAGCAAATGTATTGTTCTCTATTGATGAGGTAACTTGAGAACCAGTTTAAGGAGGAAGTAAAGAGCTAGAGGTTGGAAAGTTTAGCTAGAAGCTTTGAGTGAGAGACAGTGTCAAAAGCTTTGGAGAGATCAAGAAATAAACAGGAGAGTAACATGTTGTCCCAGGCCTCAGCTACTGTATGGGTGAAGGAAAGTAATGCGGTGGTGGGCTCTAAATCCATGATGGGTAGATGTAAGCAGATTATTTTCAAGCAGATGTTTGAGCATTTGGGTGTGAATACACTTTTCCAGAATTTTGGAAATGGGGGACAGGATGGCAATGGGCCTATGATTAGATGGCTAGATAGAGTTTCCACCCTTATGAAGAGGAATAGTATAGAAGGATTTCCATATATCAGGGATACAGCCTTCAGTAATGGAATGATTTATGAGTATGGCGAAGGGGTAGGCAATGAAGGAGGCAGGCAGTTTATCGGCAGAGGGAAAGCAAGGTTTAAGTTTGGAAAGGAGGGATTTGATGAATGAGGTGGGGACAGGTTTGAAAGTGAAGGTATTGAATGGTGTCATGTTTGTGGAAATGGGGGGCTAGTGGAAGTATTGTTATTTTGTGTATCGAGAGGAGTTATGTTGGTGTATAAAGGAGGGAAGTGGAGATATTACTATTTTGCGTAAGTTTTTGGATCATTTCAATGAAGTAGTTGTTAAGGAGAGTGGCAGTTTCAGTAGCAGTATTCTATGGAAAGGGGTTGGAGTTGGAGGATTGCCAGGATAAAGAAGATGATTAATGGAACTCCAAAATGTTTTTTGAGTTTTATGTGGGTTATGTTGGTTGGAACAGAAACAAATATTTCTTGTCATTGTTACGTTTTTTGCATAGGTTTCTGAGCTCTTTGTAACTTTAAAGAAGAATAGAGGACTTATTTTTGACCCAGGCTTTCCAGATACTGTCTCTTTTATGTATAAGGGAGCAGATATATTTTGTGAGCCAAGGGGTCGAGTTAGATTTGATTCTGACTTTTCTGATAGGTGCCATGGAGTTAAGTATGTCTAGAAATGTTTTATTAAAAGATGTTACAACTTCATTGAGAGGGAGGTGTTGAAGGAGGGATTGTTTTACATTAGACAGAGTGGAATTAAAAGTGTCTGGGTTGAATTGGTTGAGTTTACAACAATCTTTAAAGAGGTGGTCTTTAGGAGTATGTTTGGAGAATCTATGGATAAAGGTTGGAGAGTGGTCACTAAGAGAGTTAGAAAATGTGCAGGGTTGGGGGTAGTAGTTGGGATCTGAGATAAGAATCCAGGATAGGTCCAGAGATGGAGTTGTAGGTAGTATGACTAGGGGATGATATAAATTGGTGGAAGATATGAATGTTAAGATTATGACTAGGACATGAGGGAGAAAATTTGGCCCAATCAATGTTAATGTCACCAAGAAGAATGGCTTCATATAGAATATAATTAGCAAGCCATGAGATAATGTTTTTGAGGATGGGGATATTATTTCCGGGACATATGTAGATGTAGGCTATGGCAAATTTTTTATGTGGATTCAGATGACAATTAATGATAAGGAGTTCTGCAGACTCAGCGTTGGGTATAGAAGTAGAGAGAGAGAGAATGAGTTGTTCAGTATAAATGATGGCAACACCTCCACCCATCCTATTGGTTCTGTCGGAGTGGAAGATGTTATAGCCTGGACGTAAGATTTCTGCATTTGAGACATGGGGTTTTAGCCAGGTTTCAGATAGAGTTAAGATATGGTGAGAGATGTTGGCAATCCAGGAATGAAGTTCTGTAATTTTGTTAATGAGGCTTTTTATGTTTAAGTAGAGGATATGTAATGATTTAGGGGAAGGAGGGAGGGTAGGGGGGATGACTGGGGAGTAGAGGAGTGAGATGTATAATTGAGAGAGGCAGAGGCTGGTGGTCCTGGGTTGGGGTGGATGTCCCTGCCTAGGAAAAGTGCTTCTAGGAAAGTAATAATATATGAGAGGGGGTTTAAAAAAGCAGAACGTCTATGTTTTGGAATGGAAGTATGGCTGGTGATTGGAAATATGTTAATCTTGAAAAGGTGTGTATGTGAGGTATGAAAGCGGGATGGAGAGATGAGCTGTAGGTGAGGGAAGAAGTTGGTGATGTGAGTGATTGGAAGAAATGGAAATGGTGTTTGATAGTAAAGTGGAATGTGTTAAGAGGTTTATAGATAAAAGAGAAGAGAAGGAGGCAGAGTGATAAAGAGGTTTCATGTTGATATGTTGAGAAGTGTTTGAGAAACAAGACAAGAGGTAAAATAGTGGTAGTGTGTTGTTCTAGTAAGAGGTTCTGGGGATAAGGAGGGGTTACTAATGTTAAGTAGGTGACATGGAGAAGGAGGTGAGGTCAATTGATGTAGGAGGGAAAGTAGTGTAGAGTGACTAGGAGGCAGGAGAGTGTGGAGAGAAAGGAGATAGTAGAGAGGTGTTGACAATTGATTGGGGACAGCTAATTGGTCAGAGTGGAGGAAGAGGTGTGGCATAGAGAGTATAAATGTAATGAAAGTGGGGGTGGGTGGAAATGGGAGTAGGGTAGGGGAATGGAGTGAGCCTGAGTGCAGCCAGGGTGAACAGAGTTGGTTGGCCCAGCTGGAGAAGGCAAGAGAATTGGAAAAAGCCTATTAGTTAGTCTGATAGTTGCCGGTAAGTAACACTGTTCTCAAAAATATATTAATGAGGGAGCAAAAATCTAAGTTTACAGGCAACGGTCTGATACTTATGTGACAGGGCAGTGTACATTTAATTATACATTTGTATAGTTTAACTCTACATAAAGGTATAAAACTACTAGAGAACAGAAGATTAGTATGTCTTAGGCATTACTGCCATCTGGTGGCCAGAAAGGTGAACTAGCTCAACAAAAAAGAAAAAGACACTGGGGGGACGAACGTTCACCATGTAGACCCTACGAGTCTGCTCGCCAGAGAGCAAATAGTAGTATAACATACAATGTTTGATAAGCCTGAATGCAAGCACCTACATAGATTCATAAGTAGGTACTAGGCTATTGGCCCTGGGGCCTATACAAGTCCAGCCAAAAAGGTACCTTGGCTTTTGCCACCCAAGAAAATTAATTTCCTGTGCCACTGTTGAACAGAGCCACAGAGGTGATCCCCGGGGTGAATTTTCTATTTCCCATCCAACACTGCTTTAAAAAAGGGGTGCTCTTTCCATTTCTGTTTTATCAGCTTTCTAGGTGTTATTTTATATGGTTCAGTCCACTACAGACAGTTTGAGTTGCGAGGGGGGGTAGGACCAATGATGTTTGGGAGAAAAAGAAAAAGAGGGGAATAGTAAGCTACAGATATTCAGCAGAATGCACTGAGGAAGTGGCTATGAAGGGACAAAACAGTAAGAAGTGAAAAAACAGACTATTCATAGGTTCATAGGTTGGTACTAGGCTATCGGCCCTAGGGCCTATACAAGCCTAGCCATAACAATTCCCTGGCTATTTCTTCCCAGAATATTTACTTCCCTGGTCCCCTGTCTAGCAGGGTGACTGACATGATCCCCGGCGTGAATTTCCTTTCTCCCATCCAATCGTCAAGGTTCCTTTTGAAGAGGGCCAAAGAAGCATTCAGCTTGACATGTATGGGCAGTCTATTCCAGAGTATGGGGAGTCTTTGAGTCAGGACCCTATCCCTCCAGCATGTTTTGTTCATTGTGATGACCAGGTTTAGATCCCTGGAGCATGTGGCTCTGAGGGATTGGAATTTCTTTAAGTGTAGCATGTCCAACAGCTCTGGGTTTGACATGGCCTTGTATGTTAAGCAGAGATTGCCTCTGAATAGATGATATGCGACAGAGTATAGTTGGAATTATTTTAGATGGTCAGCATTGGGCATCTGCTTTAGGCTTGTGATTCTTTTAGTGAGGTATTTCTGTGGCCTTTCCAGTTGATGCAGATGTCTTGTGAGGTACATACCAAATGGGGTGTTGTACTCTATAATGGGTCTAATGAGGGATGAGTACAGTGGGGCAATGACTTCCTTTTTTTATGGATAAAATGCCTGTACTGATGAGGTGTGGCACATAGAAGGATTTCCTTACTGTTGTGGCGATGTGATTATCGAAGGTGAGACCACTGTCCACCTGTGTCCCTAAGTCCCTTATCACACTTTCATTGTTTAATGTACTGCCACTTATGTGGTAATTCATGGGCACATGTTTTTTTCCCAAAGAGGATAACTATACATTTCTTGGCATTGAGCTTGAGCCCATGGCTCTGGCACCAAGCATCTGTTTCTGTAAGGCCCTTTTGTAGAATATCCACATAATTTGGGGATTCAATAATGGCTCCCAGTTTGCAGTCATCTGCGAACTTTGTTAGCCGGACTCCCTTAGAGCTGGCCTGTACTTCAGAGAAGTAGATGCCAAACAAGAGCAGTCCCAGGATTGAACCTTGAGGTACTCCACTTGTCACTAGTCTGGAGCTGGATTTTGAGCCAGCTACTTTTACAGTGTGGGTTCTGTAAGTAAGCCAGTTGGCAACCCATCGAGTGTTGTAGAGATTAATGCCCAGCTTAGTAAGTTTACCTATGATTCCAGAGTGGGGAATGGTGTCAAAGGCCTTGCCAAGGTCCAAATAGGCTGTGTGGACCACCTTGCCCTCATCCATGGCTCTGGAGACTGATTAGAAGAAGTCAATCAGGTTGAGGAGACAAGATCAGCCCTTTATGAAACCAAACTTGGTGGGGTCCAATGTTTGAAGATTGCCAATGTCTTTGATTATAAGTTCCATGATAATGCATTCCATGGCTTTGCAGATCAGGCTTATCGGTCTGATGGGACTATAGGTGGATTGCCCCTTGTGGAGTGGGATAACTGTAGCTGTGCGCCATGCATTGAGAACGAAGCCTGACGTGAGGCTACGATTAAACATGACACTTAGGTGAGGTGCCATTTCATTTTGTAGTTCTTGTAGTACACAGCCCGGGATGTCATCTGGTCCCATGGATGCTGTATTCTTAGCTTTGGAGAGCACATTTTTTATCTATGTGGCCATGATTACCGGAATTTGACAATCTTTTGGTATTGAGATGGGCCCTTTAAGGGGTGGGCTGGGGGTAAAGTTGGTACTGAATCGATCTGGCAGTATATTGGCAATATTCTTGGGATCAGTATATTTAATGCCAATGTCATTCTGTTGTAGCTCAGAGCAGATCTGAGCAGTGCCATTTAGATTCTTGACATAACTATAGAATAACAGCAAAAAAGATCCTCCTGCCCGAAAGGCAATTGCACGGCTCCACAATATCAAATCCACCAAAAAAGCAATGAGCCAGCAAACTGTGAAACTAACATTATTTAATTATTAATGCAGCATCAAAAACAAATACCCAGACCGGTTTCAGCTGGTAAAAGACACAGCCTTCATCAGTGTGAAAGTAAAATCAAATCAATACTGTTTTATATATTTGCATATCAATTGAATAAACACACCCATTGGTTGTTTAAATTTGCTCATTCAATCCAGGTGGAAATAATCCACCTAGCTTAACAATCCATTTTTTCTCTTTAGAATCTAAAATGGAATGCCAACCTGTTTTGTTTAATTTATTCCCCTTAACTAAATCAATAACCAGAAATGTAAACTTGGCTGATTTATGTGCCATACAATGCTTATATAATGCATTACTGGATTTTTTGTTTTTGATATTACTTATAAGTTCTGAAATTCTCAACCTAAGCGGACGGGGTGTTTGGCCAATATAAAAAGATCCACAAGTGCATGTGGCTAAATATATTAGCCAGTCACTACTGCAGTTGGCAAAAAAATTTAATATCATACACAACACCACAATTTTTACTCGTGAACTGTTTGGACTTAGATATTTTGTCACAATGTGTGCAGTGACCACATGGAAAACATCCAATAAGTGGTTCACCTGTAATGGTAGTTTGTATCTCCTGAGACCAAGCTCTAACATGAGAATGTTTATAATGACTGAAAAAAGATGCCAAATTTTTACCTTTGCAAAAGGAACTCAAACACCTATCTGATAGCATATTAGATAAATCCTGATCACACTGCAGTATATTCCAATGTCTGTGTATACTATTAATAAGTGCATCAGAATTCCTTGCATATGTAGCAACAAATCTGATAGGTTGTGGATTTCATTCTTCATGTGTTTTGTATACTAATAAATCATCCCTTCTCAGTGTGTTTGCCCAGTTACTGGCCTGCAGAACATGTCCCATATGATATCCCCTAGATTTAAGTCTGTATGTCAAATCCTGTCTATATTCTTGAAAAGTATATTCATGAGAACAAATCTGCCTCATTCTAATATAGTGGGATTTAGGGATATTTTTGGCTATATGAGGAGGATTAAAGTTGGATGCATGGAGGACAGTGTTAAATTGTGGATACTTTCTGAAAACCTGCGTACTTAAGGTGTTATCTGATAGTCTACTGATGTGAACATCAAGAAACGTAATAGTATCTGCATGACAATTGACTGTAAATTGCAGGCCCCATTTGTTCTCATTCAAATAAGATATAAACTCCATCAAATAATCCACATCAGTCCTCCACACCATCCAGCAATCATCCAAATATAGTCTCCAAATGTCAATTTCTTCCAGGAACAGGTTATGGCTTTTGTCATAGATAATTTGTTCCTCAATAAAGGCCATAAATAAATCTGCTTAGATGGGGGCAAAGGATGCCCCCATGGCTGTGCCCTTAGTTTGCCAATAACATGCATCCTGGTAAAAGAAGACATTATTGGTTAGGACATGTTCAGTCAGGCCTATGAGGACGGTATTAAAGCCAGGCTGATATAAGTCAGACACATGCAGCCAATACCCAATGGATTCCAGCCCAGCTCAGTGAGGGATGTTAGTGTACAAAGCACTGACATTGAGTGTACACATAAGCCATCCAGATTGCAACTGAGTTTCTGAAATAAATTTAAGAAACTCTGTGGTGTCTTGTAAGCGAGAACGTACCCAATGTAGCAAAGGTTTTAAATATTTTGTAAGAAAAATTGACAAAGGTTCAGTAATATACCCTTTTCCTGCACAACTGGTCTACCAGGTGGATGAACAGGATCTTTGTGTATTTTTGGTAGGAAATAAATGTATTGATTGGCAGAATCATGAATCATACGTTGCTGCATAACCCTATCAGTGATAATACCTTCCTCCCTAGCTAGTAACAGAAAATCATCTATCTGCTTCTTAAATCTAAAGGTGGGGTTGATAGGCATTTCTAAATAATAACGTCTATCTTGAAGTTGTCTTTTGGCCTCCATGTCATATTGTGACCAGTTCATTACTACCACTGCCCCACCTTTATCAGCAGATATGATGACAGTATTCTTATTATTCTGTAGTTCCATAAGAGCATCTTTTTCAGTCCTAGAAAGATTATTAGGTTTAAGAAAAATATCAGACCTTCGATAGTGTAGATCTTTAAGGATACTGCTCTGAAACTGATGTACTATAGGATGCATGGGGGGAAGATATCTAGATTTATGATACACAAACATATCATTATCACTATTGTTATCTGAGTCACCAAATTGCAACTTGAGATTAAGTATTCTACAAAAAGACATTACATCCTGTGCCAAAATATCTTCAGCGACCACAAAACCAGGAATAAAAGTCAGTCCTTTATTCAAAATGGACATATGAGTTGTTGACAAACTGAAATCTGAAATATTCAGAACATTAACATTTTCATTTACTTCTGTATTGCTAGTTTCAGGAGACCTTGTATATTGTTGATTTTTGTGATGTTTTATATCTCCTCGTTTATATCTTGGCCTAAAGGGACTGGAACCTGTGTCCTTTTGGGGGTCGGTGATTTTGATGTATGGTGCATATCAGTATCTGTACAAGAGGATAGATCATCAGTCGATGATCCATTTTCAACTGAACGTTTCGGGGTCTTAAATTGCCCTTGCTCAAATCTGACCTGTTTATTGTTACTACTAAACGGGTTACCACCCGATCTCATTGGAATTTTTTAACTTTCCTAAATTTGAGTTGTTCCTCAAGATTGCTTAAATCAGTGGCCACCTTATTCAAATTTCTTATAAAGAAGAATTCCCCTTCAAACTTATGTACCTCATTACATAGTTTGGTGACCTCACTACTCTCATGGTCAACCACTCTATCATGGTACTTGGCCAAGGCTTCAACAAAGCCCATAGTGGCTTGCTGCTGATTGGCTCCCCACTGACTGTTGAGCTCTTCATCAGCCTCACTAACAAGGGGCTGTTTTCTAATCCTAAGCCCTGTAGGTGTAATACCCTTGGCCATATAGACCTTAAAGAGCTTAGAATGCCAAACATGTGACCTTAATGATCTCATATGCTTATGCAGTTGATCAAAAGCCAATCCACAGCTCGCCTCAGGGCCCAAGGCTGTCCCACTTCTACCATTGCTAGTTGTTGTGCCTAAACCAAATACCCCAAGAGCTTCTCTGTCAGCTGACAAGCCAGATACAAATCTAGTTAAATCCATAATTTGAACTTACAATAATTCACTATACAGGGTGTATATACCTATAGCAATTATGAATAAAGAACCCAGCAATATTCCACTTGTTCCCAATTTGTTATTCAGTTACACCAGTATACAAGTGGTTCTAAGTATCGGCAATAATAGCACTTACAACATCCGAAGTAATGCTACGCCAATATTAATTGCTATATTCAATCAATTACCCAATGGCAGGGGAGCAAAAATAGCCACAAACTTAGCCAGAAACTGGCAAAAAATAAATTAAATTAAAGCTACGCTCCACCACCCAAGTGATAATGACTGAACTGTAGAACATTGAACCGTTGCTATAGGTACTTAATAGAATCACCCATCCAACTCAAATTGTTTTAGTGGTTTGAAAGCTGACAAACAAGAACACACAAAAATAATCACTCTAAGCACAAACAAATATGGTCAAAAGCACGCCAAGGTCCTAAGCAAGCTGTGATCAAAAAATGAGACCCAAACTGTCAGAGGGAGCCACCCAGCCACAAATTCCAAAATCTGGCATCTTTTTTCAGTCATTATAAACATTCTCATGTTAGAGCTTGGTCTCAGGAGATACAAACTACCATTACAGGTGAACCACTTATTGGATGTTTTCCATGTGGTCACTGCATACATTATGACAAAATATCTAAGTCCAAACAGTTCACGAGTAAAAATTGTGGTATTGTGTATGTTATTAAATTTTTTGCCAATTGCAGTAGTGACTGGCTAATATATTTAGTCACATGCACTTGTGGATCTTTTTATATTGGCCAAACATCCCGTCCGCTTAGGTTAAGAATTTCAGAACATATAAGTAATATCAAAAACAAAAAATCCAGTAATGCATTATATAAGAATTGTATAGCACATAAATCAGCCAAGTTTACATTTCTGATTATTGATTTAGTTAAGGGGAATAAATTAAACAAAATAGGTTGGCATTCCATTTTAGATTTTAAAGAGAAAAAATAGATTGTTAAGCTAGGTGGATTATTTCCACCTTCATTGAATGAGCAATTTTAAACAACCAATGGGTGTGTTTATTCAATTGATATGCAGATATATAAAACAGTATTGATTTGATTTTACTTTCACACTGATGAAGGCTGTGTCTTTTAACAGCCGAAACTGGTCTGGGTATTTGTTTTTGATGCTGCATTAATAATTAAATCATTTTAGTTTCACAGTTGTTGGCTCATTGCTTTTTTGATAACTATAGAATGCATTGTGGTTGTCCTTGGAATATTTGGCAATTTTATTTTTGTAACTAGCTTTGGAGGATTTTATGAGGGATCGCAGCTTCTTACTGAGGCTGGTAAGGGAGTATTTTGCATCCTGGGATT
This sequence comes from Protopterus annectens, assembly GCF_019279795.1. Taxonomy (NCBI): domain Eukaryota; kingdom Metazoa; phylum Chordata; order Ceratodontiformes; family Protopteridae; genus Protopterus; species Protopterus annectens. Next base: position 360,452,769 of record NC_056737.1, read on the forward strand.
TTTCTCTTTTCTGCAACACTTTCTTCCTTCTGTTGTATAGTTTTGAGCAGGGAGAAGCAAGTGGGATGAGGGAGCTCTTAGGAGCTGAGTACTAGGCTAGGGGACAGCTGAGGTATGGGAATTGCAAGTGCAGAGTGCAGAAAGGATACAGTTAAGATATAGTGAAAGGGGAGTTGTGAGAAAGAAAGGAATGAGTCTACAGGCAGAGGACAGAAGGAGTCCGATAGGTGCAGATCTGCAATGCAGTAACAGTATCAAAAAGTGGAAAAATGAAAAAAAAAAAAAATGTTTGCAGCTAAAACAGTGGAGAGGGCAAAGTAATACAACAAAAGACATTATCCAAAAGCACTCATTCACATCAGTTAGGTAATGCTACATCACTTTGTCTGAGTGAAGGTGAGTAATATATGTTACACAATGTGAGCAGGGATTTTTAGTTCTATACGTTAAAAAAATGCGCACAGGGATCTTAACAACTATTAAAAGATATTGTACATAAGTAAGCTTAAAACACTGAGAAACAAGAAGCAAACCCTGACCTGTTGTACGATAATGTATGAAATCACACACTACAAATTGTAGTTACAGTATACTAACTGATTGGCAGCAGTAACTAAACATTAAAGTGGTCAAAATATAATATGAAGCAGTAGGTAATGTAGTAAAATACAACATAAAGAAAGCATGTATTACCAAACACACTATTTAGTGAAGATAAAGACATGTCCAGTGACTGGAAGTAGTGATTTAAAAATGGCACAACTTTACACTAACCCCTACGTATAGATTCCTGAGGGGAAATAGATGGGGGAGGGGGATATGCATAAGAGGAAGAGGAAGAGAAGGTGGGGGAGGGTAGGTAATGAGATATGTATGTATGAGTTACCTGGCCAGCTGGAGGGGACCAGAGAATTGGAAAAAAACTATCAGAGTAGCTTGAATTTTTAAGGGGGGGGGGATTTGATGATGTGAGGTATTGCCAGCTATGCCAGCAGAAGTAGGGCAGTGGATGTGCAACATATGCCAGCACATCTGGAATTCTATAAATAATTATATGTCATTCATATACCAAACTAATTTGTACAGATCCTTGTTTTGAAAAATGTATTTGTAAAGCTGCTTGTGTTAAAAGTGTACCAACAGTGGGTCCTGACTGTATTGTAACTGATTAAATGTATATGTTTTAACAGAGGATACTGGAAGAGAAGAGGTTAATCTCAGCCCAGCTAACTTTGAAAAATATTAAGAAATTAAATTACTTAATTTGGCTCATAAAGATTATATCTTACAGTTCTGATTGCAGCCAGAGATGAAATTTCTGTGTAAACAAATACTAGTAAGTTTTTTGTATTGTCATTAGCAGTGAACTAATTGCTACTCTGGTAGGGTAGATGTTTGAAATTATTTATGACTTTCAGAAGCTGCAACAGATCTTGGTAAAGCTGTTTGTGTGTGTGTGTGTGTGTGTGTGTGTGTGTGTGTGTGTGTGTGTGTGTGTGTGTGTGTGTGTGTGTGTGTGTGTGCATGTGCGTGTGTGTGTGTGTGTGTGTGTGTTTGCTTGCGCGCTATTGACACCTATGTGCTAAATCTTGGCACCTTCTGGCAAGGAGGTAGCATGGGAACCAGAAGTCAAATGACCAGATATATGTAATGTCATTCTGTAATCCATCACTGAAATTATGTGTTTTAATACTAGATTAGACTGAAGTCTCAGTTCAGTCTCTTTCGTGGAGCCTGACATAGAGTTATCGCTCACCCACTTCATCTTGCCTTGCTGTAGTAAGTGAACCAGAAAATAGTAACTCTTTAGATCAGTCAGGGAAATATAGTGAGATTAGTTAAGTACTGTTTTTCTGTAGCTGTGTGAATCTATTCATGAGTGTTATTTTAATATTTCATGTACTTGATATTCTGGTGTTTATTGTAAATAGATATTCCATATTTTAATGTTATTGTATTATTTATTACTAAATATATTTAAACTTTACATTGTGGCTAGTCCTTTGAGAGTACTTTTATCAATTTGGTGACTCTGTGGCCACTCCTGAAAGCCTTACTACATTGGTCAAAACACTGCCAACTGTATTAATATTAATTTCACTCAGCTTAATTGGGTACCCTTGTAAGAGTCTTAGAGTAGCTGGTTTTGGAGTGTGTGATGCCAGTAACTACCTTATACTCTGGGGAGAAGGAAGATAACTAGTAAATCTGTGCCAGCCTTTCCCAAGTGTGTGTGTGTGTGTATGTGTGTGTGTGTGTGTGTGTGTGTGTGTGTGTGTGTGTGTGTGTGTGTGTGTGTGTGTGTGTGTGTGTGTGTGTGTGTGTGTGTGTGTGAAAATCACATTTAAAAGAGTGTGTGTGTTAGAGCGGGGACACAAAGTACTTGTTTCATAGAGAGAGTGGTGGAGGACTTGGTTTGGACATTTGGTTGAGGATTCAACTCTATAGCTGTGCCAGTGGGGAGTCTTAATAGGGATCTGGAGAGAGAAGGGAAAACTAGCCCCCATACTCAGTGTGTTCCCTGCGTGCTTTTAAGGGAAATTGTGCTTGATGTAGAGCACCATGTCTGGAAATACTGGGTGCATCCATTTTTGTTCCAAGTGAACATCCCTCTCCTGTGTCAGTGGTGAAGATTCAAGCTCCTTGATTACTGGCCCAGAGAGGGGGCATCACACATCAGGTGAAGTTTTGTTTTACTTTAAGGAATAAAAACACATTATTTTTGCATTAAATTGTGTCCTGTTGATACTTCTTGAGTCAACATTTTTTTGGGTTCTTAGTAATTTATTTAAGTATTTTCCAGCAGTAAAACATGAAGGCATCAGCTTGCTACTCCCACCACCTGATAACCAAAATGACATTGAGACAGAGGAACATTCTCTCTGACCAAATGAAACAAATACAGCCAAGAGTATTTCACCACAGCTTAATTTCAAGAACTTGAAATGGCAGAAAGTACTACAATGACTAACAGCTGTACTGTCCATACTAATATATTCTGTGTTAGAAAGTGGACTTGGAGAATAATGGCCACTTTATAGGTCATAGCAAAACATGGACAGGATACAGCCATTCCTTTAACTGCCCAGAATTCTGCAAAACACTCATAAGTTTTAATCATATTTTGGTCTTTCCCTCATACAACTTGTGTTTTTTTGGCATATCACTGAGATTTAAATTCAGTGAATAACAACAAACATTTTAGTAAGAGATATGAAGAAGAGCTATTGTTTGAGCTGCAGTTTTAAATATGTATGTTGTAGTTCATATTTAATAAATGGTTATTTTGTGAAACTCCAGACTCATCTTGTGCTTGGTCATTGTTTGTTCAGTATTCTACCATGGTAAAGAAATTTAAATTAATAAAACTGTAAATAAACTGAATATTTGTTTCCTACTTTTTGTTTAACTTCCTTATTATGTTAATGGGGGATCTAGTCATCTTACCAAGTCGCTGTACCTATCATAAAACACTTTTGTGTCACTTCACAGTCTTTATGCAGGGACACTGACTTTGCGTTTTCTTGGGAAAATACCTGCAAATCCCAAATTTGTACTCTGACAGCTTTGGAAAAACAAGAGATTTGCATGGAATTTTTTCAGTCTAGATCAGAGCATTCATTTATCAATGTACTACAATGCATATTTACTAATTCTAATTCTGTCAGCCTGCTTTACCTATGCCTAGACTCTAATTTAATTTTGTACATATGCAGATGTTCTAGAAAATTATAATGGAATAATGGTAATAACTAGAAATCACACTTCAATATCATAGGTATAATTCCCAAATTTCATCTCGTAAAAATGGAATTTAATTTTTTAAATGCAAATCAGTGTCCTTATCTTTAAGGAGTACCTGCAAACTTATAGGATCGTAGGATCATAGGAGATAACTAGGCTATCAACCCAGAGCTCGTTTTAAGCCGAGCTGTTTCATTCCAATGTAATACCATAGAAATGCTAGTCAATATCCAAGACTGCATTTAATGATGATTATGCATGTCCAGGAGAGTTGTGGGCTCTATCCCTGATAAGAATTTATGGTGTTCCATCCACTCATCCAGTTCCTCTTTAACAGTGTCATAGAGGTGCTCTGTTTCATAGGAACTGGGAAGGTAGCCTGTTTCAAAGACTTGGCAGTCGCTGGGAGATAAATCTGTCCCTCCAGCATGTCCTATTTAAGCCACAGGCCATGTTTAGGTCCCCGGAATGGGTAGCTCTAGTCAAGTTAGATTTATGGATATGCCGAAAGTTCATTAGGTTTGGGTCTTAAATTGTTCTGTAGGCCAGACATAAGTCTCCCCTAAGAAGTCTATATGATACAGAGTATAGTGCAGGTACTTTAATCATTCTGTTTAAGGCACATGCTGGAGCTCTTTGATTTTCTTTGTTAGAAATCTCGGAGGTCTCTCTAATTGCTGCAGGTGCTTAGTATGGTACGTGCCAAATGGGGCATTATACTCAATTATGGGCCGGATAAGTGCCGAGTATAGCGGGGGGTTATAACTTCTTTTGCACTCAAGGTGATGCCTTTACTAATCAAATGTGCTATGTAGAAAGCTTTCCTTACTACAATCGACACATGGTGGTCAAAGTTAAGGTCGCGGGCAACTTGTGATCCCAGGTTCCTTACCACTTCATGGGTTAGGGTATTGTTATTGATTTGATAGTGTGAGGGGAGATTTTTTTGCTGAAGGCAAAGATTATGCATTTCTTTGCATTCAGTTTGAGGCCATGACTAATACACTAGTCACTGGTCTGTGTGAGACCCTCCTGGAGTATACTGACATCATTTGGGGATTGGATAATTGCACCTAGTTTGCAGTCGTCTGCAAACTTCGTCTGCCACAACCCTTTAGTTTTGACCTGAACTTCTGAGAAGTATATACCAAACAATATGGGGCTCAGCAATGACCACTGTGGCACCCCACTGATAACAGGTCTGCTGGTTGATGTGGAGTCACCCACTTTGATAGTGTGTGTCTGGATTGTGAGCCAGTTGGCAACCCATCTTAGAATGAAGGGGTTTACATTCAGTTTGCTAAGTTTATCGGTAATGCCTTAATGTGGGATTGTGTCAAAAGCCTTTGCCAGGTCAAGGTATGCTGTGTGCACAGATTTGCCCTCGTCAATGGCCTTGGTCACATTTTCAAAGAAATCCACCAGATTTAACAGGCAAGATATGCCCTTCATGGAGCCAAACTGGATAGGATCCAGAGTTTGGAGGTCACCTAATAGTCACATAATGATACGTTTCATGGCCTTACAGATGAAGCTGGTCAGGCTTATGGGTCTGTAATTCCCAAGGTCTGTTGTTAGGCCACCTTTGTGGAGGGGAATAACTTTTGCTGTTCTCCATTCTGCAGAAACAAAGCCTGTGGTATTAGAATCCCAGTACTTAGGATACATATATGCAGAATCATAAAGTCAATAGCAGACTTGGTTTAAACATCTATTTTGCCTGAGTGACATAGCATGGAGAACTAATGCTATGTGGTCATAAATGAGTTTCATTCTGTAGTCCACAATTTGGTTCCTTCAGTCTCGATTTGCCTACTGAGTTACTTTGAGCAAGTCACTTTAGACAGACAGTGGCCCTGTGAACCAGAGCTGGGTTCATCAGTAGTCTCCTGGACTGTGTGTCTAGTAACTACCCATGAGTCTAATGGAGTATTCATCAGGTAATAATAACATGCTATTATCTTCTTGTACAGCAAATGCAATAATGACTTCCTTAAGTAGACAGCATGCTATTAACAGTAATACAAAGCTGAATCATTTGTCTTGTCATTGCTGCTTTATTACACTTGAAGATAAGGTGATGCATTTATATACTATCTCATGTATGTTGTCCTAAAACTGTGTTCATCTGTTCATTTGTTTTCTTCATCTCGTAGGTCATGCCTAAGAATGGGTCATAGGTCCAGTGCTCTCACTCTTTGGATAACAAATGTAAATTTAATATATTTAATTTATTATACAATGAATATTTTTTGACCTTTCAAATCTCCTTGACCAGACTACTGCTTTATGTTTATTTTAGTTCTATATACAACAGCCAGCATGTACCCTTATGAAATGAAAGGTTGACAGTGTGAGAAAGTCATTCACACTCTGCATTAACCCATATGGCTACTACAATGAATTCACAGTATGAAAAGAATAAGTAAAACATTGTACTTGTAAAATGAACATTAAGCAGGTATAATAAGAACACAGAGAACACTAGGCGCCCATTAAATGACTGAATACCTAGTCAAGGAACAAATAACAAGCCTGTCCTTTTTTTTTGTTTACCATAACAAGCAAAGAATAGGTAATAAATCTCTGTAACCTGTGGGCATAGAACCAAAGGTTTCTAGCATTACATCATAGTAAAGAGAAAAAAACAAGCACCATGATTATGTTCGACTACATGATCTCTAGTAGTCTATGACACTGACATTTAAAAGTCTTTGCCTGAGGGCCATGGCAACATAGTCTTGCTGTTATCATCAAAAGAAAAATACAAAGATTTTTATCTGTCCTTGTGACTGATCACACACCCACACACACACACACACACACACACACACACACACACACACACACACACACACACACACACACACACACACACACACACGCATGCATGCACCCACACACGCACACACACATGTACAGTGACAGGCAAACACACACACACACACACACACACACACACACACACACACACACACACACACACACACACACACACACACACACACAGCAACAAAAGCAATCATGCCTAAAGGCTGTATTTGGTTATAGAAAAATTATCCAGAAGTGGTAGTTCAATGAGCTGGAATAAGTAACTGAGATTTACATGTTAAGGTCAAAAGTTCAAATTTTACTCCGATTTACAACAATTAATATATATTGCTATCTTAGAAGTGTAGCGGGCCTGTGTGAAAGAAGCTCTAATAATTTTCCACTTCATTTATAGTGGACAGGCACCCATACAAGAGAGAAATTATATCATAGCTGGGGCTAGCTGGTATCTTTGGTTTTAAAGACAATTATGCAAGATGTGGGAATGGAATATTAATGACCCATTCATAGAAAGTTCTTGTTATTTTTCTGGGCAGCATCAAAATCAGATCTGCACTATTCCTGTCTCCACTGCAGTCAATATTACTTTATGCATACTGTCACCTACCATTGCTGTCTGCTTGAAACTGTCATCAGAAGTACACAAAGGATATATATTAGTATAAAGATGTAAACACTCGTGTTCTCAGCATATGGATTTTAGCTCCATTTCACTGCATGATATTAGTACCAACGTAGTTGTTATTAAGTTTTTTACATGTGCCTATAGCCTTCATGTTTGCCAGCCATTCAGACTCCCTTTATCAGTCTTGAACCCAGTCATTCAGTCATGCTGGGGATAGACCTAGCTAGAGAACTATCAACCAGGCAAACATGAAGATGGTTTCTACCCTTGATGGCAACCTGTCAGTGACAGCATTTTGAGTAAGGCCATAACCCTGCCCAGGTGGCTGATATAAGCACCCACATGACTTTTGAGGCCTCCTACTACCTCCCTCTGTCAGAGCATGCTTCCACCCACATTTTAGTAACAGTCATACGTCTTAACCTTTTAGCACAAGAATTCTGTACAAAGACAAACATAAAGGTCGGGGGGAGACAAAGGCCCAAAATCAGCAACAGATTTTAAATACTGCTCTCATAAACTTAGAAAGTTGTTAGAGAAAGCATGTGTTTTATTTATTTATTGCATTTGTTTACTGGGGTATTCTGAATGGTAAGAAGCTACCCCTTTTCAGTGGAGTTCCAGTGAGAAAAGCTCCAGAAAAAATTCCAACATTACATAAAGAGCATAGTAAACACAGGTATGCAGGTAGTCAATAAATATACAAAATGTAAAGAGAGTATCAGTTAATAGGATTAAGTAAGCTATGATTTTTTTTTCTGGGGAGTAAAACTCTGGAAAATAGATTATATAAAGAACATAGTAAACCGAGGTATACAAGTGATCAACACAGATACACAAGCAAGGATATGAAGTGTGAAACTTAAATGTTTTTCATTGTTTAGTGACTGTAATTTTCAGTGATATGGCAGAAAATCACACATTTTATAAGTGACAGACCAAAAGTATGAGGCAAAAATCTGGATAATTCTGCAAATTTCTTGACACTTATGATGTATGATGAGTGCTGCTATCATTATTATGGGGTGGCTAAGCCTGCCTCCCTGGTCCTGGCTGGCTTTAGTGGCATGTAAGGTTCTGCTTGCACAATGACAATCGGCTGACTGAAACCATTTCTCCTTCCTCACAGAATGAGCATGCCAATTGTCGCCATTTACTCACTCACATTACCCATACCTGTCTCATCCAGTGCCCTCAGGTCATCTGGGTTATAGTTACGGTTTTATCCCACTGTGTTACAGACTTAGGGAACGACATTACTAAAATATAAACTGCAGTGTATTCATCTTTATACGACTCCATGCTTCAGTCTTGCAAGGTTTACAGGACCTGTCATGTTATATTTCTTGATGAATGTCTTCTACCAGGTAAGATGTCTAGGTAATGAAAAATAAAATGACCCCTGCAACCTTCCAAAGCAACTGCTAAAGGATGACATCTTCAGTGTTTCCAGAGCTTTAGTTTGGCTGGAGAGTTAAGGGGGGAAAAGCCATTATGTATACCCAGGTATCTCCATTTTGTATGGAATGGCGGTTCTATCAACACTTGTAGCAAGCAAACAGCTATAGTAGTTCTTTGCAACATGTTACACGAACATTGCTGATGATACTGTTTGCACATGCCAAGCAACATGTCAGTTACATTACCAATGATACCCCTTAACAACGTGTGCCAGGGTAACAATCCTTCACTTTGCCCTTTACACATTTCTGCCTCTCTAATGTGGTGTTTGGTTCCTACCATAAGACAAATACATCACAGATTTCTTCACAAGCTCGATGCTTGAGAAGATAGCTAAATTGTCCATTTACACTTATACTGTATTTTGATCACAAATTACCAGTTTCAGTTAGCATGGGAAGGTACAGAAATCATAAAGTGAAGATAAAAATGAAATAAAAAAGCATGTAAGATTATACATAGATAGTTAGCCAAAATGCAGAGTAATAAATAAGTTAACAATATTGAGAGGAATAAACATGGAAACAATATACATGTATTTACAAAGTGAACATAAGCAAGGAATGTGAAAATAGTATGTAATTATTTACACGGTATATACAAGGACAGAGTGTGAAATTACAAAGTGAACATAAGAAAGGAATGTGAAAATAGTAAGTAATTATTTACACAGTATATACAAGGACAGAGTGTGAAATTACAAAGTGAACATAAGAAAGGAGTGTGAAAATAGTAAGTAATTATTTACACGGTATATACAAGGACAGAGTGTGAAATTACAGAGTGAACATAAGAAAGGAGTGTGAAAATAGTAAGTAATTATTTACACGGTATATACAAGGACAGAGTGTGAAATTACAAAGTGAACATAAGAAAGGAGTGTGAAAATAGTAAGTAATTGTTTACCCGGTATATACAAGGACAGAGTGTGAAATTACAAAGTGAACATAAGAAAGGAGTGTGAAAATAGTAATTGTTTACATGGTATATACAAGGACAGGGTGTGAAATTAGAAAGTGAACATAAGAAAGGAGTGTGAAAATAGTAAGTAATTGTTTACACGGTATATCCAAGACAGAGTGTGAAATTACAAAGTGAACATAAGAAAGGAGTGTGAAAATAGTAAGTAATTGTTTACACGGTATATACAAGGACAGAGTGTGAAATTACAAAGTGAACATAAGAAAGGAGTGTGAAAATAGTAAGTAATTGTTTACACGGTATATCCAAGACAGAGTGTGAAATTACAAAGTGAACATAAGAAAGGAGTGTGAAAATAGTAAGTAATTGTTTACACGGTATATACAAGGACAGAGTGTGAAATTACAAAGTGAACATAAGAAAGGAGTGTGAAAATAGTAAGTAATTGTTTACATGGTATATACAAGGACAGAGTGTGAAAATAATAGTGAACAGATAAAGGAATTTGTAAGTGTGTGACAGATGGAAGGTTATAGTGAAAAGACAGGTGGATAGGTACCAGAGGGAAAGAAATAGAAGACAAAAAGGTAGAATGAGAATAGACATGTCGGGTTATTTGGTCAGAAAGGTGGCACTGGCATTTGGCGAGAATATGAAGATGGGTATTTAGATGTGCATGGAATTTTGGGTAGGATGGTGTGTCTTTGGTGAGGGAGGGTGATATCTTTCCTGAGTTTAGGTCCTAATATGAGTAAACAGTTGACTATACAACGGAGTTTTAATCTGGTGGGTTGTAGTTAATGTCTTGTGAGACTTTGGATAGTGACTTTGTAGGAGTGTGCTAAGGGAAGAAATTGCTTATTGCTAAAAAGTTTGAATAACTGTGATCCTTAGAGTAGGTCAGTTTTTTTGTTTAACAGGGAATCAATTGTCTCTTTTCAATTTGTTTGCAGTGGTGTTTCTTTTTAGGAGAAAGTCTTATAAATCTGCATATTTTGTTAGAATTGTTTGCACAGATGTGCCAAGTTTCATTCTAAAGCCGAAGCAAGTAGAGGCAGATAATGTTCTAGTTGGAGAGAAGAATGCATTTACCTATAACTGTTTGGGCTGCTTTGGTCAGAAAGAGTGATATTTTGTTCATCAAAAAAACATTTTATTGTCAAGTTGGACAGCGAGGTTTTGAGATGGGTGAAGCCATATGCCAGGATATTTGAATGAATTAGATTTCTCCTTGGGGCCGTTGTTACTACCAATGATTTGTAGTTTGCTAGGAGTTTTGCAGAGCTTTTGCTTGGTTCAGAATAGCATGTTTTTTGTTTTGTTGGAGTTGAGCAGATATGAGAGAAAGTCAGAATGGAGGTAATTTTATTGAGAAATGAAAGATTGGTTTATATGGAATAGAACCATCTCATCTGCATAAAGTAGAAGAGGTATGTGTGGTGGGTCAACTGGTAAGTTGTTTATGTAGGTAGAAAATAGAAGTGATGTGAGTGTGGATCCTTGTGAAACTCATTTTCTAAGAGTAGCTGAAAGTGAGAGAGTAGAGTGGACTATAACAGAAAAAAGGCTGTTAGGTTGAAAATTTTCAAACTATGGCACTGAGTTCCATCTGTTGCTAATTTCATCAAGGTGATGCAGTAGTATGCTAAGTGGGACTTTCTATGATGTGACCACAGAAGAAGAAGATGATCCATGAAGATCTTTAGAAACCTGGCCCTGCATTCCTATGAAGGTTTTTGCCCTTGTGGTTAAGTATGAATAACCCACAGCTTAGGAGAACATTTACATGTCACTTATTCATAAGGGACAAGGGTGCTAAACAAAGGATGAATTTGTGGTATCCAATCCATTTGTCGAAATTACATTTGAATAGAGTAAGAGAAGTGTTTTGCTATATGCGAAGAGGAAAATGATTCCAAAGAAGTGGTATTCTCTGTGATACATATCTATACTTCTAACATGTTCTGTTTATATTGTAGAAGAGATTAAGATCTCTTGAGCAGGTGTTTATTCCACCACTGGACTTGTAGAAGTGCAGTAGATCAGAAAAGATAGGGCCCGGGATTCATGAAGCTTGGCGCAAGGCCGGTGTAAGGCTTGCGCCGACTGTGCGGCATGTAGATGGATGAAGGCACGCTGCCGCCATGGCCACATGCATAGGAAATGAGTGCGAGTGCATAGGGCGTGTCAAAGTGCCACATGGAGGCGTGGAAATGTCAGCTGTCGACGTGCAACCTAAAATGCTTGAATATAACAATTTGCCTGCAATAGTAATCACACCTGTCAGTGTCTGTGGATACTGAAACGTATGCAAAGCATGCAAGACAGTTCTTGCGAACACAAAATTAAGAAGCAAACACAAATGCACGGTAGGGAATATCGAGTCTCCATCCCTCGAACAAATAACATTGTAAACTGTGTGCCCATATTCTAACGCAGTGTAGATAGTTATACCAAGTGGAAGTGAAATGCATCATGTTAGCGCGCCACCAATAGCTACGTCTAGCCCAATGGTCAGGGTTACCAGCTGTCCCACATTGTGAGGGATAGTACAAAGCTGGGCAGTTGTGTCCATACCAAAACCATTATAAATGTAAATATCCAGCGACCGTATGACAGAATTATATCCCACATTGCATGTAATAGTCACATACACTAGGTATGTTGGTATGTAACATACCACATGAGACAAGAAATAGAATAAGCAAGAAAATGAAACAGAAGGAGCATATAAACTGCTACAACAATAAGCTAACATGTAGGGAGAAAACAAAAGTATTACCCATAGTACTGACCGTGGGTATGTGTTGTCCTGTAAAATCAGATTTGTGTCCGGAATATATCCCATCCTGAACATATGAAAATGTGGCAACCCTACCAATGGTCAGAGCAGTCAGCCAAAATCCGCCCATATGCGGTCCATGCCGTACATGTCAGGATGCGTCACAGTTGAACGGGTATTACCCGGGTGTACCAACCATGTCATGAAAGTTAAGTATGGATGTGTACCTATGTGCATGATGTACAGCATGTGGAAGGTGAAACATGCCAGGGTAGTCCACACAACCATACAGGTATCTGACATATGTAGTGTATGCAATGTGTTACCTTGATCGTGTCATGGGCCATCAACCAAAGAAGTGATGGATGGAGTGTCAGGAATATGTGTGTGGGGGGATGGGTAATGGTATAATCCACAAAGGCGAGACTGTGTTGGATGCAGAATAGATGAACTGGAGGTGTATGAGGGGGCAGCGGGTGAATCAGAAAGAAACACAAAGAACAAGTATACACATCTGCAATACAACCTGACAGGCCATACTGTAGAACACAATCACACAAACATATGAATATTAAAATGTGCGATACACATGTACAGAAATGTCACCGGCACATACACACAGAATGGTCTGGATGGAACTGGCTCATCCAAATGCAACACACCTGGATGCATAATTGAATACCCATCATCCCCTCCACAGCACACAACCCATCCCCATACCTGAACGTCCACCAAATCCAGCCATACTCGGCCTACTATCTTGGCGCAGCCATATCTACACATAGTGACCACTACTCATATGCAGTAGGCAGTGTCAGGATTGCAAACTATGTATTCCTTGCATGTAAAACCCTAACACATTTTCGTAAATCCAAAAGAATGGACGGTATTGGTCTTGTTCAATTTTTGGATATCCCTCATGGGATAAGTAACCTGTGTAAACATCAGACTGGGTATCACGACATGATGTCCAGTCCTGTAGACATCTGGACACAAGTTGAATGTGCAGTAGTGGTGCACAAGACTGTTCAGCCCTAGACGGTCATGCAGAACCTAGTACCCAGGATCAAACACCTGCCCGTGACGCACATCTCCCCACATGAATAATCGAGAGAATATATTGTACACATTCGCATAGTGGCACTTGGAAATAGGGAGATTAAGGTGCTGACGTAAACAGGGTACCTCCTGACCCACTGTGTGAGGGACAGTCACTGTTTGGGTAGGTGTGTCCTAACCAAGAATGATACAATGGCAAATGTCCTGTGATTGAAGGAAATAACTATGTACCATACTTCATGTAACAGTTGCCTAAAGCAGTCATGTCTGGATATAAATTACGTAATTCATACAAGAAACAGAATAAGCAACTAAAGTGCAAAAGGAATAGGCTCTCAGCTAGGAAAATATTGAATGTTCTAAACCCTGCACTGACCGTGGGTATGTGTTGGCCTAAACAATCTGGTGTCTCCAGAATATATCCCATCCTGTACATATGAAAATGTGGCAACCCTACCAATGGTCAGAGCATTCGTACAATAACTGGTCAGCCTCTTAATCACTCACAAAGCCAGTGACCTTTGGAGGAAAGGTGTTGAATGAGAATGACTAATGACAAGAATTAAGTGTAACAGACACATTTAACTGCAGAAAATAAGTAGTAATACATATGTCTCCGAATCTGTCAACACGTTCCAAGTTAATAGTACTAATATTGTAGAAGTGTCCGTGATTGTCCCTGAGTTGTCATTGCCTTGTCCCTGTCACTGTTGAAATTAGTCTCCGAGTATCACAGAGGTCTGTACACATATGTACACCAACCAACTGTCACATTTGTTGACAGGACTATTGCATACCTGTAGTGAATTCATAAGTGATGTCCAGAATAATATTCATCGTATATATGAATGAATGAAATAGTCAAATGTGAAGGGAAACACCAGTGGAAACCACCCCCCCCCCTGCATCATGTAGTGGAACAACCTCCCACTCTATATTACGTAGTACCAACCTAATAATGTGGTCAGAGGTGCCCAAACCCCTGCATCTGTAAACACAAGCAGTTCCAATCACCAGTCAGATAAGCCTAAACCCAGACCAGCACATGAACACCCTGACAGTCAAACACACTTATGTGCCAGGACTATAAGCATTGGAGTTCTCAATATCCTTGGAGTGAGTAAACATGCAGCACAGGTCCAGAGCAGTAGGGAATAGGGAATGTCGCAAGTGTAGTACTGCGGTTTTCCCAGCAGGAGAATGGATGCCTGTTGTGTAAGTGAAGCGGTGAGGCGTATGTTAGGGTAGCTATGAACCATGGGTATATACATATAAATGAGGCAGAAAACCAAAAGTGTAGTGGTTAGAGCATCCGCCTAACATAAAGGCTTTCCCAGTTCAAGTACGACTATAGCACATTTCAATTGTTTCGCATAGGGCCGTTAACCAGATTCCATCAATCAAAGTGGTACTGTCATAAGGAATAAGGCACATGTAAGCACAAAGAAGTGGCAGTAAACATATGTAACTCACAATAAGGAGATGCAAGTGTGCCTGCACGGGTGTAAGCAGCTTTCAGCATAGCAAATGTATGTTGTTTTGTACAGATGTAACATATATGTATATATATATATATATATATATATATATATATATATATATATATATATATATAGATGTGTGTATAGATAAATATCCACAGACATAAAAGAAATATGCAATTATATATATATATATATATATATATATATATATAGAATGAATGCCGAACCGAAAGACAAAAGCATACATAAGGGTTGTGAAGGGAATCTAGAGCAACCAAGGAATTATAAAGTGCTTGCAGCATATGTCAGATAAAGTGGCACAAGAGTGAGTAGAGCACCGCTATTCACACCAGAGGCAGGGTTATACCAGTGACCATAATATCGTTGAAGTGCTACGTCAGCATTATACACAGACGGAATGTAGTTCATGTTGTGACCACCTACACTTGTAACCTGCAAATTGTTCGTAATCCATAACACCAGTAAAGGCACGTATGTGCAATTATAAATGGAGGGGACCCTGTGAATACACAAGGTGGTACAAAATGTGTGTAGGGCCCCAACGTTCTGGAGAGGGCAATGTGTAAAGGTGTGTCATGGCTGCAATATCAGGTGGATAATGGCTGTTACACATGGAAACTCAACACGGGTGGGCTG
Source organism: Protopterus annectens (assembly GCF_019279795.1). Taxonomy (NCBI): domain Eukaryota; kingdom Metazoa; phylum Chordata; order Ceratodontiformes; family Protopteridae; genus Protopterus; species Protopterus annectens. The sequence continues at coordinate 360,468,334 of NC_056737.1, forward strand.
GAGAAACTATGGCTATGAGATTATGGACACAGGAGTGCCAGGGTTGGTTGCGCCGGTTGCAATGGAGCGGCCCATGTAGGTCAACTAGTACGTAGGTGCGATTCCCAGCTAGACCGTCTTCTGCGTGGAGACATGTGTGAATGGGCGTACCGTCGTTGGAGGTTGTGCGTCAGGGCTGGCATCTCGGCATGTAAAACCTATCTGCCAACTATTAGCGGACCGGAGTTCTGCTGTGGCGACCCCAAACCAGGAAATGCCGAAAGACACAGCTACATGCAGACATCAATATGTTGACATGCATTCTCTGTAACACAAGCACTCCATTTATTAATATAAATAATATGAATGTGCACAGAAACAAATACAGTAGCAGGAATAATAGGCTGTGCAGACGAGAAATAGGTCAAATGACACTGTATCACATCACACTTATCAGTGGTACTCCAGACATGAAAAAAGTGTGACATCTGTCCACTGTATAACGTGCTGTATACTGATTACAAGTTAACTGGAGTGAAGTGTCGGTGTCACAATGACTAAGGCGATAGTATGCTGTTGAAGCAGAGATAAAACCCAATACGCATGTGTAAGTGGGTATGTCCGGGAAATGCATTGGTTAACGGACAGATGTGTATATATATATATATATATATATATATATATATATATATATATATATATATATATATATATATATATATATATATATATATATATATATATATATGTATATATACACTTACAACAGTTATTGATATATACACATACACACAAAACAAATACATGTGTCATTGTAGATATACACATGTACATAACTAGGTTACTTTACAGCAATTATGGGTAACATATGTTCAGACCAGGCATATGTTACTTGGAGGTCCAATAAACAAACGTTTACCTCTCACACCGCCCAGCTAGGCCGGTCAGACATACAGACAGGCAATAAAGATAAATACACTGCTGCTGTCCAAAACACCAGCAGGAAAGTACCAGTGGGAGAGATCTGCAAGTTCTACACTTTAAACATGGATAACGGGGTCCCTTGCGGGACACCAAAAATTCACTCTACATGTGAAACTCTGGTTATCGATGTGAGCAGGATGTAGGTGCACATGTAATAGTAGGTTGTGCAAGTGTAATAACACATGGGTTGACAAAACATACATGTGTCCCGAGTCGGGGAGAGTGGGCAATGTGTAGGGGTGTGCTCATACCCCAGCTGCGCTCACAGTAAGTATTTGTCATGAGTGCTGTAGAGGGGTGCCAGGTAGGTGAATCATGGGTATGCAATAATGGGCTTAAATGTGCAGGTGCTGGTTGGCAGAGATGTAGTAGGCCCGCCCAGTGGAAGTCATTAATATTTCTATGTGGGCATAGCAGACGCCTATAGCTCCCAAACCTGAAGAGCACATCTACTGGATAGTCTGTAAACCATTGGGGGAACACATAGGGCTTATACCAGTGCCGTGTACCCAATTAGCATGGATGTCCATATTTATGAATCAGAATGTAACAAAGTCCAACTAAACACTTCCAGAACTAGTGATATTAGGTGGACAGGTGGTGGAATACAGGTAATGACTGATTACAACATGTATGAGTCATAAACAGCATGTACCTCGACAAACGTGAATGAATACATATGCCCTGTGACTGTCAATTTGTCTGGTTAATAGAACCAATCATCTAAATGTGTCCCTCAAGGTGTTATGCAGTGTCCCTGATACAGTGTTCATTCACCCCCATTGGTATGTGAGGTCTGCTAGTGACGGAAAGCGCATATTTCGCTGACCACCTTAGGTAGATGATAGCATAATAGATTTGGATTACCACCTGTTCGCCTTTGTGAGGGACACACCACTCTGGGCAGTTGTGTCCTGCAAAATGAATGTTATGACACATGGCCTGTGAGTTCGGGAAAGGAGGTCATATATTGTGTGTAATGGTGTCATAAAATGACTTTGTTGTATCAGAAACAGCTACATGTTATAGGAAACAGTATTAGCAACTATAATGCTACAAGAATAACCTTAACGTATGCAAACCGGTGAAGTAGTCAGTTTACTACTGGCTGTGGGTATGTGTTGCCTTGCCAAATGTGATAGCTCTACATATAGGTCCTATAGGGCTGCCACCATTCCGAATGGCCAAAGTGGGACCTGCTCTGTAAAAATGTCATATGTACCAGGGCAGAACATACCTACAGCCATGCATAGTACAGAAATATACATATTAGCACAAATCAAAGCTTAGTCTAGCAGCAGTCAAGTTGCTTATGCTACTTCACATAACATATCGATGTGTCATGTATACAAGAACCGTTACATGCAACTATTACAGACACGTAGAATATAAGAATCTCCTCTAATCAGGACAGTTGCAATGGCCAGAGTATTGTCACATGACACATATGCCTAATGAGAGACTGTCCCATGCAAAGTGGGAAAGGTGTTACTCCTACAGTCTCCCGTTGTCCAATCTAAAAGGTGGAAAACCTACATTAGGTATGCGGTAGCATGACCCTGCAGAGAGCTGCGTTAACCAAATAACATTCACATGTCAGCATTGCAGAGTATCCTTTCCCATGTATCAGCCAGATGGGAGCAGATTGTATGAGGAACACCCATATAATATGATTATGTCACTGAACAGGCCACCGAGTCCGTACAGTCGAACGCCTGCCGTCGCCTAATGGTTAGACATACCCGATACTGTAATCATGTAGTCCGATGTAATACGCATCACAAGGAATCGCGCACACCCAGCGTGAGTGACAAATGTAAGCACAAATGTCCGTGAGCGAGGGGGTGTAAATGTGTTTGTCTACCAGTATGCCAGTAGTGCACTGTTAAAGAAATGTGGAGTCTAAACGAGTTTAAGGAGCTGTAACCAGAGGTCAGCAGTGCTTAACACCATGCAAACCCATGCACAACCGCTCCCACCTACTGGAATGTGCCTTACCCACTCCATATCCAAAGATGTCGTTCTGTCTGCAAACAGAGAACCGTCCTTTGCATGTGTTGGTAGCAATACCCTGCGCACACAGCTCATGTGAATTACCAATACACCATGGCATATGTACAGACAATAGACCACAAACATACCATACAGCACAGTCATCCAACAGTATAGCAATGTACTGGCAGATATGTCCGGACCACTGGTGTTTGCAGACCTGGCCGTCCTGTGTTTCAGTGTGTGAGCATGCCCAGTATGACTGTTACCCATGTTGTCAACTGACATTACCGTCATACTGTCATGTGTTTGAGCATGTCAAGTATGGTCAACTGGATCGCATGTGTCACATGTCCAGATAGTCAGTACTGTGGTGCTGATCCCTGCGTTCTACACCGACAGGTGGCATGCTGTGTCTGCAGGGTAGCTAATGGTCACATGGCATTGACAGTTGCTACATTTCTGCACAGTGTGGGGGGACATCCAACTGCATCCACAGTCCTACACAGCACCGGGGGTGGCGCACATGACTCTCACATGTGTACGTTGGAAGGGGGGTACAGCTGACAGTTGTACACATTTGCCACTACTGTACTGGTATGCCAGGTACTCCAATTCAGTATGTGGATCTACCTAAATTGCTGGTTGGAGGCATACCAGTGTACGTCAGATCCTAGCTTTAATTACCAGCATAGTGGTGTTGGACGTCCTAGCCTTCACAACCTACATCCAACTGCCTGGCCTGCTGTAGTCTGAGTGTGTCTGTGGGGGTTGTGGTCATTCATTGAGCATATCCAGAGGCCATTATATATCATTTGTCTGTATTGGTCTACACCTGTCCAGCTGTATGGAACTTGTGTGGGCTGTATGGACACACATGATGTTCAGCCCATAACCTGCAGTGGGTTAGGACACCCTGTGTACTACTGGCTACCATTGTGACCCCGGTATGTGTGACAGATGTCATGGTGCCACTATGGACGTGTACTGTCTGCTGCCCTAACAGTCAGCCACCAAATTCCCTTGTATGCTCACATCCATACCATAGCAATGGGTAAATACACATTCTAATACAACTGCCAGTTGTTAGGTCGATTGACTTACCTTGGGGGTGTTCCAGCCTTGAGGACGGTGCTGGAGGGCTACCTATGTTGGATGCACACAGTGCACTTCCTATACATGGCTGAGCACAGGTAATGTCATGTTTGGCATCCATTGTACTGTTTGTGAGTCAGAGAGGGTGAAATCCCTGGGTACCTACTGTGTCAGTGCATATGCCTTGTCTTGCCTCTTTGCCAAGGGCAGGTCATACTGTGCGCAACCCTTTCGCCTACTGGGCCCAGCTCAGGTAGTTCCTCCTCCAAGTCACACAATGCCTGTACAGGCCTTGGCATTGGTGGTGGGCCATGTGGCCCTGCCCCATGTTGTTCCTGCTGCAACTGTTACTGCAGGATCAGATTGTGTAGCATAGCAAATACCATAACAATTTGTGCATGTAGCTAGTGAATTCTGCAGGGCTCCACAGGATGTGTCCAGACATCAGAACTGTGACCCGAGCATCCCAAACACATGCTCAATTATATGTTTTGCCTGTGCATCTGCCTCATTATGGTGTAATTTTTCAGGTGTGTGTGCATTGCTGATGGGTGTCATCAGCCACGACTCCAGTGGTTACCCAGCATCCCCCACTAGGAGACTGTAGGGGATGTCCATATTGGCAAAGGTGTGGTACAGCTGCATCAGATGCCATATATCTGAATCGTCATAGCTTCCAGGGCAGAGAGCACACACATTCAGTTTAATACCCTGGCCATCGCATATGGCCTAGCTGTTGGAGGGTATGCCCCTGCAGTTAATGTAGGCCCTACCCTGCTCAGTGGGTGGTGCTTTGATGTGTACTTGCATGCAGGCTATAGCACCCAGTACCCCAGGGTAGTCAGCCATGTGGTGGAAGAGATGCATATTGCTGGTCTACAAATTACGTGTGTTGAGGACATGTACGTGCTCACTAGCATGTGTTAACATGGCGTCTGTGAACTGGTGCAATATTCTGGATGCAGATGCCTGTGAGATCCCCATGATATCCCCAGTTGTGCTTTGGGGGGTACCTGTGGCTAGTATACCTAGGCCAACACATACCGTGGTATCCACTGTGATGGGTTTCCCTCAGCCTGTTCGATGTGTCAGGTGTGGCCGGCACAGGTCAACAAGCCGCTGTAGGAGGTCTCTGTCCACTCCATAGTGCTCCACTATCCCCAGCTCATGTAGCCCCTGGTAGGTCACTCTGGGTCTGTAAAGTCATATGTCACCCCACTAAGTGTTGTTCGGCAGCATACACATCCTCACCACCCTCAGCCTCCTGCACATGTTGGTCTATGTTGCCTGCTGCAGCCCTTCTCATTTGGTTGGACTGTGTTGTGAAATGTCCCCGCATGTATACACCGGTGGTGTAGAGTGTGGAAGAAAGCTGTGTGTATGGTGCTTGCTCACATTACCATAGTGTCCTGGTGCGTACTGGTCATGTAATCTGCTGATTGTGCTGATCATCACCTGTTTGTGCAGCCTGTCCACCTCGACTATCCCACTACTGCTTTTGTCCGTCCCAATGTCACCAGGCAGGTATAGATACACCCCTAGCTTAGGCGTGCTAAAGCAGGAGCAATCCTGAGGCACAGGTCTCCAATGTACGTACAGTATGCCTGACCCCCCTCCCATGCTTTCATCCATATTCGAGCCCTGCACCTGGCTTTCTACACACATACACTCCTGGGATCTGCATCACACCATGGGGATAAACTGGATTCACTAATGTCAATCTCATCTGCATAGTATAGTCTTCTAATGCATAGTTATATGACCCATACCGACCCTCCAAATTAATAACTACTGCTTACTGTCACTCAGATCTGTACACAACTGGTTAAAGGTGCCTTACTATCACTGTATTCAATGTCCCTTGCTCTTCCCAGCAACAAAATAACCAGTGTCTAAACGACTAGAACCCGGGACCCTGCACACCACAGACAATGTGCTTTACCACTACGCCATGGCAGATATACATACATCTTTGAAAAAAGGACCTGTTCGCCTCTGTGAGGGACACACCACTCTGGGCAGTTGTGTCCTGCAAAATGAATGTTATGACACATGGCCTGTGAGTTCGGGAAAGGAGGTCATATATTGTGTGTAATGGTGTCATAAAATGACTTTGTTGTATCAGAAACAGCTACATGTTATAGGAAACAGTATTAGCAACTATAATGCTACAAGAATAACCTTAACGTATGCAAACCGGTGAAGTAGTCAGTTTACTACTGGCTGTGGGTATGTGTTGCCTTGCCAAATGTGATAGCTCTACATATAGGTCCTATAGGGCTGCCACCATTCGAATGGCCAAAGTGGGACCTGCTCTGTAAAAATGTCATATGTACCAGGGCAGAACATACCTACAGCCATGCATAGTACAGAAATATACATATTAGCACAAATCAAAGCTTAGTCTAGCAGCAGTCAAGTTGCTTATGCTACTTCACATAACATATCGATGTGTCATGTATACAAGAACCGTTACATGCAACTATTACAGACACGTAGAATATAAGAATCTCCTCTAATCAGGACAGTTGCAATGGCCAGAGTATTGTCACATGACACATATGCCTAATGAGAGACTGTCCCATGCAAAGTGGGAAAGGTGTTACTCCTACAGTCTCCCGTTGTCCAATCTAAAAGGTGGAAAACCTACATTAGGTATGCGGTAGCATGACCCGGCAGAGAGCTGCGTTAACCAAATAACATTCACATGTCAGCATTGTAGAGTATCCTTTCCCATGTATCAGCCAGATGGGAGCAGATTGTATGAGGAACACCCATATAATTTGATTATGTCACTGAACAGGCCACCGAGTCCGTACAGTCGAACGCCTGCCGTTGCCTAATGGTTAGACATACCCGATACTGTAATCATGTAGTCCGATGTAATATGCATCACAAGGGATCGCGCACACCCAGCGTGAGTGACAAATGTAAGCACAAATGTCCGTGAGCGAGGGGGTGTAAGTGTGTTTGTCTACCAGTATGCCAGTAGTGCACTGTTAAAGAAATGTGGAGTCTAAACGAGTATAAGGAGCTGTAACCAGAGGTCAGCAGTGCTTAACACCATGCAAACCCACGCACAACCGCTCCCACCTACTGGAATGTGCCTTACCCACTCCATATCCAAAGATGTCGTTCTGTCTGCAAACAGAGAACCGTCTTTTGCACGTGTTGGTAGCAATACCCTGCACACACAGCTCATGTGAATTACCAATACACCATGGCATATGTACAGACAATAGACCACAAACATACCATACAGCACAGTCATCCAACAGTATAGCAATGTACTGGCAGATATGTCCGGACCACTGGTGTTTGCAGTCCTGGCCGTCCTGTGTTTCAGTGTGTGAGCATGCCCAGTATGACTGTTACCCATGTTGTCAACTGACATTACCGTCATACTGTCATGTGTTTGAGCATGCCAAGTATGGTCAACTGGATCGCATGTGTCACATGTCCAGATAGTCAGTACTGTGGTGCTGATCCCTGTGTTCTACACCGACAGGTGGCATGCTGTGTCTGCAGGGTAGCTAATGGTCACATGGCATTGACAGTTGCTACATTTCTGCACAGCGTGGGGGGACATCCAACTGCATCCACAGTCCTACACAGCTCCGGGGGTGGTGCACATGACTCTCACATGTGTACGTTGGAAGGGGGGTACAGCTGACAGTTGTACACATTTTCCACTACTGTACTGGTATGCCAGGTACTCCAATTCAGTATGTGGAGCTACCTAAATTGCTGGTTGGAGGCATACCAGTGTACGTCAGATCCTAGCTTTAATTACCAGCATAGTGGTGTTGGACGTCCTAGCCTTCACAACCTACATCCAACTGCCTGGCCTGCTGTAGTCTGAGTGTGTCTGTGGGGGTTGTGGTCATTCATTGGGCATATCCAGAGGCCATTATATATCATTTGTCTGTATTGGTCTACACCTGTCCAGCTGTATGGAACTTGTGTGGGCTGTATGGACACACATGATGTTCAGCCCATAACCTGCAGTGGGTTAGGACACCCTGTGTACTACTGGCTACCATTGTGACCCCGGTATGTGTGACAGATGTCATGGTGCCACTATGGACGTGTACTGTCTGCTGCCCTAACAGTCAGCCACCAAATTCCCTTGTATGCTCACATCAATACCATAGCAACGGGTAAATACACATTCTAATACAACTGCCAGTTGTTAGGTCGATTGACTTACCTTGGGGGTGTTCCAGCCTTGAGGACAGTGCTGGAGGGCTACCTATGTTGGATGCACAAAGTGCACTTCCTATACATGGCTGAGCACAGGTAATGTCATGTTTGGCATCCATTGTACTGTTTGCGAGTCAGAGAGGGTGAAATCCCTGGGTACCTACTGTGTCAGTGCATATGCCTTGTCTTGCCTCTTTGCCAAGGGCAGGTCATACTGTGCACGGCCCTTTCGCCTACTGGGCCCAGCTCAGGTAGTTCCTCCTCCAAGTCACACAATGCCTGTACAGGCCTTGGCATTGGTGGTGGGCCGTGTGGCCCTGCCCCATGTTGTTCCTGCTGCAACTGTTACTGCAGGATCAGATTGTGTAGCATAGCAAATACCATAACAATTTGTGCATGTAGCTAGTGAATTCTGCAGGGCTCCACAGGATGTGTCCAGACACCAGAACTGTGACCTGAGCATCCCAAACACATGCTCAATTATATGTTTTGCCTGTGCATCTGCCTCATTATGGTGTAATTTTTCAGGTGTGTGTGCATTGCTGATGGGTGTCATCAGCCACGACTCCAGTGGTTACCCAGCATCCCCCACTAGGAGACTGTAGGGGATGTCCATATCGGCAAAGGTGTGGTACAGCTGCATCAGATGCCATATATCTGAATCGTCATAGCTTCCAGGGCAGAGAGCACACACATTCAGTTTAATACCCTGGCCATCGCATATGGCCTAGCTGTTGGAGGGTATGCCCCTGCAGTTAATGTAGGCCCTACCCTGCTCAGTGGGTGGTGCTTTGAAGTGTACTTGCATGCAGGCTATAGCACCCAGTACCCCAGGGTAGTCAGCCATGTGGTGGAAGAGATGCATATTGCTGGTCTACAAATTACGTGTGTTGAGGACATGTACGTGCTCACTAGCATGTGTTAACATGGCGTCTGTGAACTGGTGCAATATTCTGGATGCAGATGCCTGTGAGATCCCCATGATATCCCCAGTTGTGCTTTGGGAGGTACCTGTGGCTAGTATACCTAGGCCAACACATACCATGGTATCCACTGTGATGGGTTTCCCTCAGCCTGTTCGATGTGTCAGGTGTGGCCGGCACAGGTCAACAAGCCGCTGTAGGAGGTCTCTGTCCACTCCATAGTGCTCCACTATCCCCAGCTCATGTAGCCCCTGGTAGGTCACTCTGGGTCTGTAAAGTCATATGTCACCCCACTAAGTGTTGTTCGGCAGCATACACATCCTCACCACCCTCAGCCTCCTGCACATGTTGGTCTATGTTGCCTGCTGCAGCCCTTCTCATTTGGTTGGACTGTGTTGTGAAATGTCCCCGCATGTATACACCGGTGGTGTAGAGTGTGGAAGAAAGCTGTGTGTATGGTGCTTGCTCACATTACCATAGTGTCCTGGTGCGTACTGGCCATGTAATCTGCTGATTGTGCTGATCATCACCTGTTTGTGCAGCCTGTCCACCTCAACTATCCCACTACTGCTTTTGTCCATCCCAATGTCACCAGGCAGGTATAGATACACCCCTAGCTTAGGCGTGCTAAAGTAGGAGCAATCCCGAGGCACAGGTCTCCAATGTACGTACAGTATGCCTGACCCCCCTCCCATGCTTTAATCCATATTCGAGCCCTGCACCCGGTTTTCTACACACATACACTCCTGGGATCTGCATCACACCCTGGGGATAAACTGGATTCACTAATGTCAATCTCATCTGCATAGTATAGTCTTCTAATGCATAGTTATATGACCCATACCGACCCTCCAAATTAATAACTACTGCTTACTGTCACTCAGATCTGTACACAACTGGTTAAAGGTGCCTTACTATCACTGTATTCAATGTCCCTTGGTCTTCCCAGCAACAAAATAACCAGTGTCTAAACGACTAGAACCCGGGACCCTGCACACCACAGACAATGTGCTTTACCACTACGCCATGGCAGATATACATACATCTGAGGTGATCACGTACAGATCATCCAGCACAAACATTCAATAGTGCTAATGTCCACATACCTATATGTATATATCTATGTCTATCTATCCATATCTACTTATATCATATATATTATATATATACATAGATATATATATATACATACATACATACACACACATATACATATACACACATACGCAGATATTGCATTTATAGCACAACAGCGGACCACATGACACCAAAGCATTAGACAAGAATGAAAAGGAAACCACATGTGCCACCTGCATTATGTAGTGGTGTTACTATCAAGGCAAGTGTGTTTTGTTGCGTCACATGAGTCAGACTGTATTAAGGGTAAGAGTAGGGCTGCTGACATTTACTCACTAGACCTATTGGCGAATGTATGTGTTGACAACCCAGTGTCTTGGTCAATTATGCGATTTGTGTACACTATATAGGAAAGCAACAAAACGCACTCAACACATCCTGGAGCTAGCCACCCACAGATACCAACACATAGGGTATGACTGCCAAACACACATACCTGTCATGCCTTTGAATCGAGCACCTACCTGTCTATTCTATCACACTACAGCATTACGCAGTAACAGAATGCGCTACCGAGATTACTGGATCACAGCACTCCCAGAGGAATACTTCTAGGTGGGTGACATCATCAGCAAAGGCAAAGATGCCGATAGGGAGTGTATGGAGAGTGAGCTGTCTAAAAACATTACTCTGTTCCCAGGCAGCTGAAAACACACACACAAATGGCAGGGCTGGGATTAGAACATAGACCTGGCTGTCTTATCACACTCCAGCATTACGCAGTTACAGAATGCGCTACTGAGAGTATTGGATCACAACACTCCCAGAGGAATACTTCTAGGTGGGTGACATCATCAGCAAAGGCAAAGACGCCGATAGTGAGTGTACGGAGAGTGAGCTGTCTAAAAACATTACTCTGTCCACAGCCAACTAGAAACACACACACACAGCAGGGCTGGGATTAGAACATAGACCTGGCTACCTTATCACACTACAGCATTACGCAGTTACAGAACGCGCTAACGAGAGTACTGGATCACAGCACTCCCAGAGGCATACTTCTAGGTGGGTGACATCATCAGCAAAGGCAAAGATGCTGATAGGGAGTGTATGAAGAGTGAGCTGTCTAAAAACATTACTCTGTCCCCAGGCAGTTGGAAACACACACACACGGCAGGACTGGGATTAGAACATAGACCTGGCTACCTTATCACACTACAGCATTACATAGTTACAGAACACGCTATCGAGACTACTAGATCACAGCACTCCCAGAGGCATACTTCTAGGTGGGTGACATCATCAGCAAAGGCAAAGACGTCGATAGGGAGTGTACGGGGAGTGAGCTGTCTAAAAACATTATTCTGTCCCTAGGCAGCTGGAAACACACACACCAGGGCTGGGATTAGAACATAGACCTGACTACCTTTTCACACTACAGCATTACGCAGTTACAGAACATGCTACCAAGATTACTGGATCACAAAACTCCCAGAGGCATACTTCTAGGTGGGTGACATCATCAGCAAAGGCAAAGACGCTGATAGGGAGTGTACTGAGTGAGCTGTCTAAAAACATTACTCTGTCCCCAGGCAGCTGGATACAAACACAGACACACACACAAATGGCAGGGCTGGGATTAGAATATAGACCTGACTACCTTATCACACTACAGCATTACGCAGTTACAGAACATGCTACCGAGATTATTGGATCACAGCACTCCCAGAGGCATACTTCTAGGTGGGTGACATTATCAGCAAAGGCAAAGACACCGATAGGAATTGTATGGAGTGTAATCAGTCTAAAAGCATATTAGTGTCCCAAGGCAGACGGAGACGAACACATGGCAGTGGTGTGAGCAGGACAACTGGCTATCTACGGAGCACTATTACAACACTACATAGATACGAGATGCGCCACAGACAGTACACCTTTTAAGACAGTCAATATGACCTTCTAGGAATGCAGACATCGACATGGATGCTGGCAGTTATGGTGTACATACCTGTGAACCAGTGTGTTAAATTTAGGAATCCATCCTGAAGTGGGGTATGGCCATCTGATGCTTGGATGACCACTATTGCTATACAGGATAACAATGGTCATGCCCATACACAGAGGCACACAACCGACACAAGGTGTCACTGGGCATGCTCACACACTTAGTAGCACACATCAGTCTGGAATGCACTATGTGTCCATCTACACAACAGCGTACTGGGCATGCTCACACACTTAGTAGCAAAGGGCTGTCTAGTATGCACACAGATTCTAAACAGGGAAGGGCACAGTGTGTCGATAGTCATCATTGTTAGCATGAACAGTGTACAACATATGTCTGACACCGGTCGTCTGCACAACATCTGCTGCTGTCCATCACCTTAGCTGAACCAATCACCTTAGCTGTACCAATCTAAACCTGGCACACTAATACCACCCATGGTGTTGTCCTGGCAGGAGTGGGTACTTTGCACATGTAGTACCATACATAGATGAAGAACCTGAGACCAGGTAAACACCCTGACACCTACAGGACAACTGCATTGTATGTGTATGCTAAATAGTGCTAGATGTGTAGCGTTCGTAATCATAGCTGCCAATCTAGATCCAACAATGGGGAATAATGACATCTGTGCAGTGAGGAACACCTGGCATAAGGCTCAGTTGTGCACAATAGCGCTACCACTGTATACCTCAGATACAGACATGTGGGCCATAAGACCATTATGGACCACTTCAGATGTTAGTGTCCCCACGTATATGAAGGCCACTCACATGTACTGACCAGTACACTCTCAAAAACCATCACAGATGTGTCAGGTGCAGATCACAGTGGTAAATGCCACACTGTAGTATGTAGCCCTCCCACATCACCGTGTCCTTGGACCAGCAACACACATCCATACATTAGTACAACACCATGTTACTCATGACCAGTGGACTATACCTAGCTCTACAGCAACTGTGCAGACTACCCATGTACTGACAGGGTTCCATCATGTGTTATGTAATGCACTGATACCACTATTCATAACCAGGATGGCTGTACACATAACAGGTGCCCTGGGTCTTATACAGCTGTAACAGATAACTGTTGCTGTACACCAGGCAACACACCCATGTTTGGATGTGACATACATGTAACCGCCGTGGATATGTACATGCCCCCCCCCCACACACACACACACACACACACACACACACACACACACACACACACACACACACACACACACACACAACACATATGTACATAGCATAGCTAATGCTGTCCTTCGTGCAGACACGTGGCTACAGCGATTACACGCATGCACATGGAAGGTAGGTCCATGGCTGTTCAAGGCTAACAGTACATAAGGTAGCAATATTGACTGAGTTAACATTCCCTCTGTACTAGTTACCCATGACAACTATCATAGCATACAACAGTCCATGTGTCATGTATGTCACACATGTTCACCAATTAAAATGCATACAGACATGGCTACATGACAGGAATGTAGGTCCTATACACATGCACATGTAGTGGTGTGCATTCAGCTACCATGCATGAGCAGTAGCTGATGTTTGCAGTTTATCTGTGTCCTACTACAACCTGCAGTTGCAATGCAGTCCCATCACTGACACCTGAATATGGTAAAATACTGACAATACGGTAAGATGTACATCAGGTATGGATGGATGTGTGTACATAAAGTGGTGGGTCACCTTTGCAGATGGATGTTTGCTGAAGACAGCTCACATGTGTCACAAGCCATCCTACCATAACATGTGCAAACAGTAAGCTATATTTCCGGTAATTGAAGGTGAAGATATACAACCTACACAGTGGTCAGGGTGTCACTGACTGTAAAGCAGTTGACACCTGTAACCTTTAAGTCCTCCAGTGTGCATATAGCAGCACACTTGCCGAAGGTAGCGTCGGTACACACTGTAATGCGAGCAATACTGCCGCATGTCTGTCAGATGTATCAGATGATAGCAGGAGTTTGTTTCACAGTACTGACATGTGTGTTTGCTTGTGTGACCATATATGCCACATATGGTGGGGAATACATCCCAATTGTTACACACCCCTGTACACTGTTGTAGAGATCTGTACATACTGCAGTGTAGATAGCAAGACATAGGCAGGGTGGTGTGTGTATCACACACATTAGCTATCTGTATGTGCATGACATGTGTGGACTCCAGTGTGTGTACGTGTATGTATGTATGGTTGTCTGGTGCACGGAGTGAGGATGTATGCTGCCATTGAGAACAGATAGGGCCCCTAACCCCTCAAGGTGATGCAATCTACTACCCTGTTGATGCCGTCAGTCTTACGCATTACTGACTACCTGTACATATTCATTCTCTGTGTCGCATCATGTGGGTGCACAGTACTGTAATGGTAATTACCACATAGGCAGGGGTCCTCACCTCAACACTATGAAGTGTGTGTTACAGTGTCGTTGACCTCGTGAGTGTGCATGTGTTACTGTGTGTGTTTGTGTATGTCTATATGTGTTCACATCCTGTAATGTGACAGTGTTTTACTGCTACACAGTGAGTCCACATGCTATCAACTGGCCCCTACCCTTGACATCAGCTAGACCGCTGTGTAAACCCCCCACACCATGTAGCTGTACCTGTGATGTCACCTGGAATGGATGCCCTGTCTCTAGCCACTGTAGCCTAGTACACAGCTCACATGCTCCTGGATCACTAGGTGTGTAGAGATCTATGGAATGTCAGCCTTTCTAACAGTGAGGTTGAGGCTACATATAGCATGCTGGTATTGCCATCCATGCCTGTGAGTACTCCACATTTACACATGTGAAACTGGAAACAGTGGTACTTAATGGCACATGCAATTATACCTTAAGGAGGGAAGCAGGGCATCATTACCAATATGCTGTTACTGTTGTTACCAAGACACATACTATGAACATAAAGCAATGCATTCTAACCGCAAACACTGTTACGTATTGGCACATGCAATTAGACCTTCAGGAGGGACGCAGGGTATCATTACCAACATGCTGTGACTGTTGTTACCAAGACACATACTGTGAACATAAAACAATGCAGTCTAATCCTGTACTACATGGTATGTCTGCTGCATGCCAACAGTACACAACAATTGTAATATACACATATCTCACTATTCTGTTCACCCTGTGCATCAGACCATATGAGCATGTCCCTGCACTGATGGTGTGGATGACAGGGATGCGGCACAGGCATCATCATATGCACAGAGTGATAATGTTTGCCAGGGGCCTAGGCTCCGCAGGTGCAGCCTGCACCCTGGCCTCTGTGCATTATCATATGCACAGGGTGATAATGTTTGCCAGGGGCCTAGGCTGCACCAGTGGATGACATCATGTGTGTGGGTTAGGGCCTGTGATCTACTTGGACATGTGTGGTTATTATGCATGTGGGTGTTGGTGCCCTACAGATGTTACTGGTGTGTGCGTGTATGTGTGCACACAGTTCTGCCATGTATCTGGCCTACACAGGAGTATTATTGACAGCTCCAGATTGTACAGAACAAGATGTACAGCTCACTGTGTCCAGCCACGACCACGTGACCTGTGCCTGCCAGGGTTTGCACGGGCACTACCAGACAGAAGTACAGAATGGGTACTGTCCGATGACACATGTCCACTGGAACTGTGTCCCCACTGGGACTGTCCAGGGCCACATCCACATGGCCTGCTGTGTCCTGGTGTGGACAGCACAGCACCAGCTGCACTGCTGCTGCTACCAGCACTATGGGAGCAGGCATGTGAGGTAGCTCGTTCGCGTAGACCTGCACCAGGCGATGTAGCTGGCCTACGTCCACTTCGCCTATGCCTCACTCCTACCAGATGTTCCAGCACAGACAGCTCACATTCATGGATTGCCATGCCATGCCATGGTCAAGGATTCCAACTATGTCACCCAATCACCTGTCCAAAATGTCAGCAATCTGCTGTTGAGCATTTGCCAATGCCTGGATGTTTTCGTTTAAAGAATGGATAGCAGCCCTCTGAAGCCTCTGCCCTTCTCTGTTCTGCCATTCAGCATGTGCCTGTGCCACCATTACAGTCTGAAACATGTATCTGGTGACACCAGCTGCTGCGCTCTGTCGTGCAGGTGCATGTTGGCCAGGGGTCCTCCTACGAGCAGCACTGGCCATATGCCTGTGTGGCACATCTGCGGTCATTTCACTGACACCATGGTGTGACGACACACCTTCTGTAGCCGCCACATGTTCCTGTTCCAAGCAAACACATGGTAACTTTCCTTCCTCTATGGCCACTGTTGATGGGGTATGTGTTGGCATGAGAACTGTGTGCGGGGTAGAGGGGGGATATAGGTGGGATGGCAACCAAAGGCACAGATTCAGCCCCTGACAACCCTGCCTGTACCTCAAACATATGTTCATCACTGCTAGAGTCTGTGGGGACACTAACATCAGATGGACCGCAGGAGGGCAGTGCACCTACATCACCTGTGAAGGCAAACAAAGACTGTACATTACAATAGAGACACACACACACACACACAGACACACACACACACACACACACACACACACACACACACACACACACACACACACACACACACACACACACACACACACACACACAGACACACACAGACACACACAGACCATGCATGTGATATGACAGAAGGCATGCAGCATGCATGTGATACAGCAGACAGCATGCAGCTCAGACATTAACAGTGTTAGTTAGATTACATCCCTGGGTTGCACACAACAGCAAGCATGTGTCATAGCAGAAGCCATGCATTTCACACAATCATGGTAGTAAGCATGCATCCCTGTGATACACCATGTGGACCAGCACAGGTTAACAGTACACATGGCTGATTTGAGGCATATGTCCTTGACATTAACATGTAGTATGACATGTAATCTGCTGATGTGTGCAGTGACATACATACATGTTTGACACAATGGTGTCCTGACACATGTACAGTGGTGTAATGGTGTCACATTGCAGTGTTGTCTGTATGCCCTACAGATAGAATGCACTTTTAGCAGATGTGTATGACCACTGAGGGTGGTATGAGGCATCTATATTGCTATACAGTGTGAAGTACAGACACAGTGCCATTGCATGGAATCATGAGGCGTCTCTATTGCTATACAGTGTGGAATACACATACAGTGCATAGCCATGACTCTGTGCATACACAATACATACATACTGTGGATTGTGACCCATGTCGCTGAGGTGTATACACACTAAACCATGCTGTGTCATGTGTGACAGGTCACCGGAAAACATACCGATGACACCCCTGCACAACTGGTAACATTTCCTAGCTGTTTGTAAACTGTGTCCACACATGGCAGACTGGTCAATACACCATGTTCCACGTGACATTTATGTACCACACACACGAGGTGCATGGCTGACAGTGATGTCCAACAGCAGCAAGGAAAATGTACGGTATCTCTGGCCTGATGTGGTGTCTGTGTATGTATGTGGAAGCTGTACAGGTGACTACTTTCATGCTGTGACACAGTCATGATGTGCAACACATCGTATGTGGTCAAATTAAATGACACCTCCACAAGCTGTGCACAGGCTGTTAGGATGTCCAGTGTTTCACATCTACTATATAACCATTCGACAAAGGCTATAGTTGGACCAAGTGTAGACAATGTGCAACAGGGTATACACACATACACATCACATCTACTGTGTGTTACTACATGTCTCTGGCCATCCTCCATGGCCATGTGTGAACATGTGTTGGCCAGATGTGTGTGATGGCCATCTATGTCACATGTCTGTGTTGTCCCATATGATATACATCCATAGATGTCAGATACTCCAGTGTCCACAGGGTTATACAGACAAAGAGTTGTATGTTTAGTATGTGGGGTATGTTTTATGAGATAGTGTGACAATGTTGCAGCCGGACCACTACATGTCTGGGACATATCAGCTGGCACATCACAATGTCTGCACTCATTGCAGGGGCACATTCCACAATGGTGAATCATGTGGGCTTCCCATATCCCAGCTCACTGTGTAGTACTGTTTGCTTACCCCACATGTATTGTTCTGATGTATAGTACATATTCCTACCTTGAACAACACCTCCACCGTCCACACATCTAGCAATGACAGTTACTGTGGTTTCATGTTGTTGTTTAATTTGCTTTGTATATATTGCACATGGGTAGCCAGTGTGATGGATGAAAGCTGCGACCTGTATATCGTGACTGGACCATACATTATGTGTACATGTATTAACTGGCCACATGGCAAATAGATCTGTGCAATCACATGCCTGAAAACTGTTTCACCTGCAATGGACTGCTGTCTCTGCGGCATGCCAGAGGTACCTATATAGGGGTGACACAGCAGTTTGATCATTATACATGACTGTATGACAGCTACAGGGTGCACTTTGCATGTTAACACATTCGCCAGTACAATAGCATATAGTATGGAGTATGCACATGTGTGCATACACAGGGTAGCATACTATAGTATGCGGCATGTGTGTAAACATACCTTGCATATGATGTTACATTACATAGTGTACAGTGACACATGCGACTAAATGGGATATAATATTTATATGTGCAGTAGTGACTTACCAGGCAACTCCAAGCTTTGTGGTTGAGAGACACCCACCTCCATGATGGGAGCTAGAGTTTGTGGATGCTGTTCTGATGGGGTCCCCAGGCTGGCCAGTAGCTCCTTGGTAGGTGTGAGTGGGGGCTGGGTTGGTGGCCCACCACCTGTTCTACCTTGTTCCCAGGCAATTGCATTGGGATGCTGTTTCGAATGTCGGGTCAGGTCTGTGCAGTGTCTGCACACCTGCTGGTAGGTGCGGTTATGGCCACTCACATCATTAACCCTCCTGCGAAGTTCCTGCCACAGGTCATCACGCTGCTGGGCATGCTGTGGCACATGGCTGAACGGTACCTCATAGTTATCATGGAGGAATGGTATGATGGCATCATCCTCCAAGCGGCTATATGCCAGCAGTCATGATCGAGGCATTATCTGTAAGACATAATGATGGAGACAGGTCACAGCATCTCAGAGATGCACAGAGATACAGATGCATATTCATGTGTATTACATTTAGTACTTATGAACAGTTGTCTTTGCAAATTGTCATGACACTCACACGACTGACATGTTTGTTTCACACACATGTAACACCCAATGGGCATTGGATATTATCACCATATATGTGTGTCACCTCATTACATTGCTTATACTCCATGTGAATGCTGCCTTGATGTGGGCATGTCTGTTTGCCTGTACTGGTGTTCTGACCTATCAGCACATGCCTGGATGTGTGCACATTAATGCTGTTGACCTTGATGCTGTGTATATGTCACATATCACCATATACACTGCCTTCATGGACATCGGCAGTGACAATGCAGACATGTGCACGAAAATCTTTACATGCATGTGTTTTGCCATATACATCTACATGGCACAGTACAACAGTTCAACATCCTGCCACGTATCGCCTGTGTTGCACATGTCATACACATGGGACAATGGCTAGCTGGATGGTATTCGCAGGGATGGTTATCAACTATGGCATGTACGGCCAAGAGCATGTAGTAGTGTGCATGCCCTGGCCATGTATGGGCATAGGATGCAAGGTTTTCTAGCTGTATTCGACAGCCATGTTCCCACCGACAGGTGAATCAGTGCCACATTACTGATCCAGACAGTCACTGATACATCCACCATGCGGTCATCGCACCATGTATGACAGAGATGACATGTGCAGCTTTGCTGGACAGGGTTGCATGGTATGGCAGGAGTATGTCACATGTATGGCACAGGGATCTGTCCAGCATGTGGAGACCCTTGTACTAGGAAGGTGGCTGTCCATGACGTATGTTTTTCAGATCAGATATGTACGTATAGCATGTCCAACATCACAGTGTTGCACATGTCTTTATGATGCAGGGTAGGCAGCATGCTGCATAGTGGAGATGAGGATTGTGAAGGCTGGTGTCGCCCATCCAAGCATGGAGATACCCCTTAAAGGTGATATGTCATCGGATATTGGTCACGTGAGTGCTGCGTATGGCTGTCCAATGATCTCCATGCTCATGGATGGCACTCTGACATGACTTGGGTTGCCTGTTATGACTACCTAATAGGCCTGGTGATGTCACTAGCTCAGGGAGGTAAACTGCACAGCACTATCTCTTACACACAGTGTCCATAATGTTGACCACTGCCGAGGTGGTAGTTAATGGGTACAGGGTTATTAACATAGTGGTGACAATGCAATAAGCAGCTGTCAGATTATGCACATATGTAACGCACCTCATCCACAAAGCCCATGCTGTATGTTGTCCACAACACTGAGTCAGCTATTGCTCTTAGGTTATGGCCATTCGCATTCTCACTTATGCAGATGCCTCTCATTTGTCTTTGTGGTATGGGCTACAATGACAGTGGTGTACAAAACATTAACCCTGTTTTACTGTAGCCGCCCTGGTGTGATATGCACATGTCACTCAGACACCTTTTGTAGTGTTGCTTCTGTGAACAGGCCACTGGTAGAACACTCTTGTGACATACGAAGGTACATGTAGTATACTGAGTGTAGGTGGAACACAGTATGGGTGATGATGTCCTCTGACCTGTCACAGGTATGCTATGCAGTGTGAATTCATTGGTACTGTCATCTACATCTGTACTGCTAACAACATCTACATTGATTAAGGTTCATAGGTTTTCAGGCCATACTCAGCAGGGTAATAGTGCTGTGCCTCCCATCATGAGTGGCGTCTCCACTTGGTGAGTTGTGATAACTGTTAGTGTGATCCATTCTGTATTTTCACAGACTTCCATGAACCTGTGTTTTACATGGCAGTGTATGTGTAGAGCAAACTGTTTTGCCATATGTGTATTATATGACCATGGATTGGAACTGGTCACATGCAGCCTGAGTGTACCTTGTACCATTATAGTTATGGTTACAGGAGCTCTGTTGTGTTCATGGATATGTGATTGCGTACCTATTGGGGGGGCAGTGAGTTTATATTATCCAACACCCTATCTGTATTGCTTATTCATGCTCAGCACTTGTTCAGAACATGTACACACTTCATGAGCTACTTATTACTGTATCACTCAATCCTACTCATTTCCTACAGGTAAACACTGTTTGTCCTTACATTTCAAGCATGCTTACAGTACAACAGCTGTTGTACACACTTACCTCACATATCTTGTGAGTAATGGTTGACTAGATAGGCATGTCCAAATGTCATTTACCAGTGTTATTGCCTGTCTATATGATGAATGTGGGCAACATGAGGCAATATAGCAATCGTCTCTTTTACACAGTCAATGCTCACCTCCTAACATACGACACTACAGCCTGTGGGAGATGCACATATGTAGCTATGCTGGAGGTAATGCTCTCTCCAACCCAGACTTACCCTGACAATCATGTGGGGATGTTAAACATTTGCAGCACACCCCACTCATCACATATTCTCAGTAGATCTCCACCACCACAGGCCACACATAGTAAGAGAACAACATTTGCAGAGCCTCTCCATACTACTCTATGTAGGCAACAGAGGCAGCCCCCATCACCAAACACAACACCAATTACTTATAGCCCACAGACTCATGTGTGCCCATCAACTACAGCCAATATGTTGTTATAACATACCCAGCACACTAGTCATAGGTGACTCCGTAGGCGGTCACACTGATGTCCCACTCAGCAGGCCACACAAGGCGATAGTCACTGTCATCTGGCTGTCGGGAAACAGCATCCACAACATAACATATGCACTCAGGTCACTCCTCAACAGGTACAATATGACAGTCATTCTCCACGTTAGTGTGAATGTCCTGAGATGTAACTTCCTGGACTACATGTACAAGGACATGCAATAGCTCTCCGATCTTGTAGCCAAGGCAGGTATTGCCAAAGCCCTGAGAAGCATTCTGCATTAGTCCAGACTGATGACACAGTAGAACAACAGAATTATTCACTTCAACAGTTGCCTATGCTTCTGGTGTCATTCCAAAGGTATCCAGTATCTGTCTGCTTTGAATGACATGATCGACAAACCACAATGCTTTGGCATAGATGGCCTGCCCCTGTCATCCCTGGGATTATGGGTAACATCTAAGGCTCCTGCTGCTCCTATACTGCCTGTTTTAGACACATTTCAGGAACATATTCACCACCAGAACAGCTACAGGCAAGCAAATCCTGAGGGTATTGTTACTCAATAATTGACATCTTCATCTCAAATGCACTCATCTGAGGCACTTCTTATAATGGACCACTTCAATGTCTCTGCAGTGACTGTGACCTGCTTCTAGACTCTGGAGAGCACCCCTGCACTGACAGGATATTGCACAAACCACACCTTTCAGTCATGTAACCAGGACCGGAACACCCACGGTGGAGGTGTGTCCATATTTCACAGAGATGTACACACCTCCATGCTGGTTGCTTAGCACAATGCATCAAAGGGAATCCAAGTGCAACTAACTGTGGCCATAACTGCTATACAAATTGTAGCTTGCTACGGATTCCACACCATACCCCATGGTTAACGGCCCTCATTTCTTGGTGTACTGGAAAGTAGGGTTCAAACAGGAACTACTGATGTGACACTGACACTACCTCACACCTAACTGTGATACCTACTCATGTACCGACACATTAGGCCAACACTTTTGCGGATTAATAAACTCCATTCAGCTGGATCAACCTGTACACACCACCACAAAGGCCAACAATATCCTAGACCTGGACATTACCAACATGTGTGACTGGTGTTACACACCTGGGGTTATCCCCTCGTTGGTCAGTTCCGAACATATGCTAATCACCCTTGTTATCCAAATTCCGACACTGCACCCTTCACGGAAAACACAGTACAATATTTCTACAAAGCCTACTTCACGTTTTGTATGACAGAAGTAGTAAATGCCATGACACCCATGCAGATGGACAATATAGTTACAAACGCAGAAATATTCCCAACTGGACTTCATTAGCACTTACAAGACTGCATGGATCATGCTATCCCAAACAGAGCCATTACAGTACCCACCACATAACGGGCGCCACTCTGGGGGTCCATTGCCATGGACATACTGCATGACAGAAGGAGATAGTTGCAATGTAGGGTACACTCCCATGGGTGGTGTAGCTCCCTGGTCAGCCTCAGTAGGATTCTGTGATCCCTTCTTACATCCTCCAACACTAGCTACATAAATATTACTGCGACACATTCAAAGGACTACCACTAAGCGTTATGGAGGTATGTCACTATTCTCGATGGCAATACCCGCATCTGTTCTGACATACAGTGGTTAGGCAGAAACATTACAGAACCGACTGATATTGGCAACAACCTGGCAGCTAACTGTACACCCCTCTCACACGCTAAAGGGCCCACATCTATACAGGATCAATGCAGAGTCTCTGCGTTCACAACTATGCAGTTCAGACATGCTCTCTCTAAAGCCTGGAACACACACTCCATGTGACCATCCAACATCCCAGGCTGTGATTTACACAAACCTCAGAATGACATGGCTCCCCACTTGGGCACCAGATTCACTAATAGCCTTGTATCAGGCATTGTGGACCCTGAATGGCACACAGCAACAGTTGTCACACTCCACAGAGGTGGCGCCACAATGGACCAGAGGAACTATTGCCCTATACGCCTGACTAGACTGTTTTGCAAGGCTATGGAGAACATCATCGTGGAAGTCATTCACAGAGACATTGTTGGCCTCCAAACCTTTGATATCACCCAGGTTGGATTTGTTAGGGCCACACCATAGCACCTACACCTGATGGAGTCCTTTGAGACAGTTAGCAAGGTAATAGATGATGGTAAGGAGGTCCACACAGCCTACCTTGTCCTCTCATTGGCTTTCAACACCGTTCACCATTCTGGTATTGTCAATATACACATCCACCTGCACAGCGACCCATACGTCTTGAGATGTTATGCAAAGTGGCTCATGGACAGGACACATGCGGTGAGGGTAGCATACCACAGTTCCTACTGTACATCAGTTACAATTGGCATACCCCAGTCCTCGGTCATCGGGACCCTCATGTTCGTTATATGCTTTCCTGAGGTACAGTCTGGCACAGAAAGACTTTCCCTGAATAGGTTTCCAGATGACTGCAAACTAGGGCCATGATTGATTCACCAGCTAATGCACACACCCTCCATATGGATATCACTGTGACGGATCTCTGGTGTCGGTAACATGGCCTCAAGCAGCATGCCAGAAGGTGCATAGACATCCCCTTTGGATTACAACAATCACCCAATGACTATCACATAGGTGGTAGTCCCCTACATACATAAGACATTATAAGGGATCTTAGTACACACGTAGATAGCACCCACTCCTTTGATAACCTTATTGCCAAGGGGGCATGGATATCCTTCTACATGGCCACCCTAATCTGTAATGGGTTTGTAGCCGGAACAAAGGCTGCCATTGTACCTCTATACTCCTGACTAATGAAACACGTTCAACGGTACTACACCCCATTTGGGGTGTAACTTACGAGACAGCAATGACTTTAAGTACCACAACATTAACGCACCAACGGTATTACTCACCACCAAAGGATGGCGTATGCAGCACAACTACTGAAACCCCAACTGTAGTCATTTGCATACTGCATACTCAGAGGTGACCTCTGCTGACCGTACAAGGCCCATGTCCACACCAATATTGATGGATATGCTCAACATAAGCAACATAAGCAAATGCCACTGAGAGCAACATGCTCTGGGATATGTACCCAAATGCAATGATGAGTAGCCCGTGCTGTAGGGATACATTCCTGAAACGGCACTCACCATGCTTTGGAACATGATTCCTATGTACATCAGGCAGGGACCCTCACTAGCACACTTCATGGGATACCTCGATGGGTGGATGGGGAACAGACATGTAAGCCAGGGATCACTGCAGTGGATGTACTGTACACAGGTGCAGGAAACAAATGGCTGTGCTGTTCACAGTCACAGGACACTAACCTATGGAGGTGCCTTCAGTGAAAACACTGCATTAGGGCTTACAAATGGACTTGGCCAGACAGCATAGTACCTAAATATGAACCTATGAAGCTATTACATGTCCTTTGTGCATGGATATTTGAGTAGCTCTTCCATTTCAATTAGCTATCATGCTGTTACAATGCCTGGTGACTACAAGACGTATGTATCCTGTTATTGTGTGTTGTACATTCCAATACACATACCTTATGTTTGCATAATATAACAGTCATGCTATGTAAAGTATTTGACATATCTACCAACAATACTGTACTTTTCACATTTTTGAAACCATATCCCATAATGCAAAGCATAATTGCACAGCAGGACCACCTTAGGCATGTTATTCTCATTATACGCCCATACATATGCCTACTGTTACAGTATATCAACATAAACTATCCCCTGTTATGGCACGTACTTGTTGGACAAACCCTACCACCGACAGCTGCTGGAGTGGAATTGTTATGTTTAAAGCCCTTATGTAGCATCCCTTGTGGTGTATGAGGTGTTTACCTTGTGGCCCACAGCAGTACACACAATTTCTAGAAGCATTACTATGCTCAACAAGACATCACTACGTAATACCTTTTCCCACTGTCTACATTGCATACACTTTCATTAATACAGAACAGGCACTACATACACTAACATACAGAGTGTTCTACGTACCTTCTTAGTGGTCCGAGTATATGATAATATCTGTGTTACTCCTTTCCTCTTTAAACAATTCAATGGTATGAGCATATGGTTTGAATATATGGCAAGCCATCGTTTTATACGTGGATACCTGTAACATGTGGTATCCTGCCCCCAATTGGCATCCAGAGTAAATTATTACATACACATCTACTACTCCATTGGCCAACTACACGACAACAGTGGGGTATAATTGAATACTCCACTTGGGCATTGTTCTTTTGCCCTACCTTCGAGGGAGACGGTTTGGATGTATTTTATTGTGATTAATTGCAACAGCTATATGGAAAGACACAGATACTTTGAATTCATGTCCCCAGTGGATTGTGTGTGACGGTTAGAGTAAATAGTTCTACATGTGAGTGTAGCTACTATCTCATCCATCTGATACGAGACTATTGCAAACAAAACCTGTAACATTGGCATCTGTTCCACTGTACAACAGCAACGATTTCACATAGTTCCATTACAAGTGTGTCTCTCACAAGGTATGTTAACACTTCTGCAGATGTCATTGAGTGAGTGGATGTTTGTGATGTGATTACAGTCTGTATTGCAATTGTTTCGGGTGTGGGGGAGACGTAGGTGGGTGTACATAGCAGTTAAAGGTTTGTGTGGACTGCATTTATACATATTCCATATGTGTGTGGGGGCCCCTTCCCTAATTGAAGACCTGTCATTTAGTAAACTAATACTATGGTTATTGCAGGTTTATTTATTAAACCATTGTTAAACTGGTTCCTATATAGCATTAATCCCTCCATAATACATCGATATGTACTGAACTGTTGCTACATGAAAGCTGTCTCGTGTATTTCTGTCACAGATATTTACATTCATTGCAGTTGTGTTGGTGACTCAAACTCTTTGGCTTGGGTTGCCACCTTTTCAAATGGCCATAGTGGGACATTTGCAGGGCACACATCAGGGTTTAGAGGCTGACACATACCCACTGTCAGTACAAAGGATAGAACTTAGTTTTGCCATAAATAAAACTTTATTTTTGCAGCACTTTAGTTTCTTATTATGTTTCTTGTACAATTTACGTATTTGGGAGACAGAAATAACTATGTAATGCAACTATTACTTAATATATGGGACATCATTATGTCCTACAATCTCGGTACATTTGCCCTTTTTAATATTTGTTGTCATGACACAACTGGCCAAAGAGGGACTGTTCCACTCGAAGTGGGACAGGTAGTGACCATATGCCTATGGCCGGCTTTGACAACAACTACTGTAATAATCCACCTCCAAGTTAGCATGAACAGACCCACGATGTAAACACATACACAGACACACACACACACACACACACACACACACACACACACACACACACACACACACACACACACACACACACACACACACACGCACACACACACACACACACACACACACACACACACACACACACACATTACAGTCCCACAGAAACACACCGCACTCTGAACACGCACTTACACACACTACAGCAATCAGAACCACACTTAAACACAGTACCTACCTGGACCGCAGCACCGGCAGCAATATCTAAATGTCCCTTAACATCGTGATAATATTACTCGCGGTTATAGTGTTCCGGTACTGTGGTCCTTCGGTCTTTAGGCCTCGTGATTACGCGTGTCGGTATGTAAAGCATTCGGTAGTTGGCAGTATCCTATTTATTTGTACCTCCATGGTTGTGTACAAGTCGTTAACCTGTCTATATATTCACAAATATATGTATTTCCGTATATATCGACATACATCTCTCTATCACCCTTTCTATCCCTATTTTATATATATATATATATATATATATATATATATATATATATATATATATATATATATATATATATATATAGACAGGGAGAGGGAGAGAGAGTGTACACACCTTTCAGTGGGTACATGGTGGTGTATTCTGCTTGCTGAATTCTGCCCTTTTGTGTTTTAACCTGTCACAGTACACACCTGCCATTGGTACATCTCGGGTAGCTTAGTGGTAGGTTATTGTGTACATGGTTGCATGTTCTACTCCTGCCAGTGGTCGTTTTACCTCTCAGAGCAGGCACTGTTAGTACAAGGATGAATAATGCTGGTTTCACCTGTTCTGGACATCTTTGCCTGTGATCTGCGTGGAATTCGGCAAAGCTTAGACCTGTTTTGCACATATCTGTGTAGTCATGTTTAAATGACACTTACGGTCACTTGCCACCACATAAACCCAATAACATGTGCTTACACATGCCCTAATGACCTACAGCCAACATCCACTATTCGTGCCATCGGGATTACGTAACGGACCTTGCAGGACATGGAACCGGGTACATACACGACACAGTCAGTGGCTTTACCACTTGGTCATCTGGTATTTGTACAGGTGTTAATGTTGTTTTCTATGTGGACTGTACTACGGCTGTTCCTCCATACTGCAGTCAAATGTGTAACTCAGTTAGTTTACATATGGATGATACCAATTCATGGCAAGTCCAAGTGATGTTTAATGGATGTGCTCCAGCATTGGGAATCTATGTCAGAGTGCGCCACACACTGTAATGTGCTAAACCTTGACACAACCATAACTGGAGAATGCTGGGGTGGCAGATACCTGTCATGGGTACTCCCCATGCTTTGGAACTACATCCCTAATTACATTATATGGAGGCCCTCATTAACACACCGGGGAATCCATGCAGAGTAGGTGGGGAACAGTGGTTACACACGTGGATCTCACAATTGTCTCTGCTCCACAGAGGGACAGTTGGTTAATCGATGGGGTGGCGATAGCAGACACATTTTGCCTAGGCTGCTGAATGGCCTCTGACAATTGGGCATGCACCTACCGATGTAACTCGAAACTTATACATACAGTATCAACATATGCTGTTAACTTCATTTACTGTTCAGGTGTTGACTTTCCTTGTTCCAATAGCTGTTGTGTGTGCAATAGTTGAGGGCTGCCTATGTAGGATTCACACAGTAGGCCACCTATACATTACAATTTGCAGGTGATTGTGTGTGTGTGTGTGCCATCCATTTTACTGTGTGTGCAGGTGGAGAAGTGTGTCAGTCCATAGGGGCCTACACTGTCAGTGTATGTGCTATACATTCCCTCTTTGCCAAGGCGTGGGCATATTGGGCATGCCTCCGTCTGCCTACTGGGGCTGGCACAGGTTGTTCGTGGTCTGAATCCCTCTGTGCCTGTGATGGCCTTGGCAATTGCGGTGGGCTGTGAGGGCCTTCACCATTATGTCCCTGCTGCAGCTGTTTCTGCAGGATCATATTATGTAGCATGGCACATATTATGAAGATGTGGGCACACGTGCCTGGAGAGTACTGCAAGGCTACACCAGATATGTCCAATTAACGGAACTGTGATTTCAGCATCCCAAACACACACTCTATGATGATTTTGGTTTGTGCGTGTGCCTCATTATGGCGTTCTTGCATGGGTGTGTGTGCATTTCTGATGGGAGTCATCATCCACGGCTCCATTGCATAGCCAGCATCCCCCACAAGGTGGCCATATGGGATGTCTCCCCTGACAAATACCTGATACAGCTGTGAGGCATGCCAGATGTGGGAGTCATGGTAGCTTCCAGGGCTGCCAGCACACACATCCGTGATAATGACCTGGGCATTGCACATGACCTGGCAGTTGATGGAGTGGTATCCCTTGCGGTTTATGTAGCGCCTACCATGGTCTCTGGGTGGTGACTTGATATGTATGTGCATGCAGTCTATTGCACCCAGTACCTCTGGGTAGTGTGCCTCATGGTGGAAGAGACGCATATTGCTGACCAACTCCTCCTGAGTTCGGGGGAAGTATATATGCTCACTGGCATGTGGTAACATGGCATCCAGGAACTGATGGAGTACCCTGGATGCTGATGCCTGTGAGATCCCCATGATATCTCCAGTTGGCCTTTGAAAGGTACCTGTGGCTAGTATTCTCAAATGTACACATACCTTCGTGTCCACTGGGATGGGTTCCCCTCTGTTGTTTCTAGATCTAAGGCATGGATGGCACAGCTCAACTATTTACTGTATGATGTCCCTGTCCACCCTGTAACGCTCTACTATCTCCAGATCATGTAGCCCCTGGTAGGTTATCCTTGGTCTGAACACTCTTCTCCCTCTCCGGGGCCTGAGGTGGTTGTCAGCATCATCCTCCACAACAGTTTCAGTCTCCAACACATGCTGATGAATCACAGCTATGGCAGCACCCAACAAGTACATTGTAAAAGTTCCCGGTCTGTTTACACCGATGGTGCAGTGTTTGGGAATACACAAGTGTGTGTGAGGTGCCTTCTCACTTTATACTATTGTGCTTTGAACACTGATGATGTCATAGGGTGTGTATGTACATTTGGAGCTGCAGGGTATCTTGTGTTTTACACAGATACTGCTATTGTGCTGCCTTTGGTGTTGAATTCCATTTAGCTGCCATGGATTACCTCTTGCCCTTGCCTCAACATTTCTTAATGATTCCCCTCCCATTGTCTGACATGCATTCCACAGCCTGCTTTCTTGTTTTGTACTTTCCCGAACCAGGATTGTCTTGCGAAATGTGTTCTATTGCAGATCTAGCTATACAGCTATAAAATTTTAAAAACAAGCTCCCAAAGCATAGGAATTGAACCTGATGGTTGTTTAGATGAGATTACTCACCTGCAAGTTAATTATTCAGGAGTTACATCATGAAACCTGGGCTCTAGTGGCTTAGTGTAACCCCCCACCCCCATTCTATCCCTGTTACAAAGGTTTGAAATAACCCTTGTCTGGTGCTTTTAATTTTAAATCCCTAGTGCTGTAGGGCCTTGTTACCGGCCTCTACCTCCTGAGGTATGTATTAAGCTGTTATTCATTGTTCCTAATAGACTGTTAAATGTATTTAAGTTGAATTGTGTGATTTAATAGTAACTGATGTAACTCTTTTTTGCTACATAGTTACATAATGCACTATTGAATGGCATGAATATTGTAGCTACTTGTTTCTTTAAAGCTAAGTTGTGTCTCTATAGCTAAATATGTTTGGTAACCAGACATTAGTATGACAAGCTCTTTGCAGGGCTGTTCATTAGAGTGAAAATTGAGAGCCTTCTGTATATTTTTTGAGAAGCAGGACATTCAACATTCAACATTCTTTGACTCTCAGTCATAAGGCAATGTTGCAGTAAAATGCTAATGTGTTATGATGATTTATGCTGTATGTAAAGATTTTACTAACATAGTTTAGGGTTTCCTCGGGTAGTCTAATGTTGTTTAAGCTACACAGCTGCTTCTGACTGCCTCTGAAATCAAGCTCTCTCTCTATCCCTCCCAGGTCTTCCCCTGCACAGCGTGAGGCAGAAAAGAACTTTGCCCTTTCGAGCGACTACTCTACTATTGCCCACAACCTGTAAAAACAAAACAGGTCATTATCTGGTCATTTTAGTATAGACTTTAAAGTAAAGTATTATTTAAGGGTCCTCAGCACTAGCACGAATCTCCCTAGGCTTACCCAAACAAAAAATCCAAGCTTGTTTGCATATACTCCACTTAAACTACAGAACACACTCTAAAACTAAGGCAAACAGCTATAAAATTTTAAAAGCAAGCTCCCAAAGCATAGGAATTGAACCTGATGTTTGTTTAGATGAGATTACTCACCTGCAAGTTATTTATTCAGGAGTTACATCTTGAAACCTGGGCTCTAGTGGCTTAGTGTAATCCCGCTCCATGAGCACTGCGCTCGTGCTCACTCCGCCCCTGCCCTGCCCCTATTCACCCGCCTCCAGTACTCATACTTTTATAACCTCAAACCACTCCCGCTACTGTCCACTAACTTCCTGTACCTCACTACCGCCCTCTAAGATCAAACAGAATATGACACCACCCAGGAAGCTTATCATACTAACTCTTTTCCTCCTACTTGTCCCTTACCTAGCTACTCTATATGAAACCTGGTCTTACATAGGCTTCCACCACCCAGGCTACCAAACCAACCCCTCCCCCATAATTAACAACAGAGGCCATGACTCAACTCCCTACTCACCCACCTTGTTAGAACTCGAATGGTATGTAATTATCAAACCTACCAATATTAGGCCAAATGATAAACATTACTACAAACTTCTACTCAAAGCCCTCAAATTCATTACCACTCTCAATCACAGACTAGCCACAGATGGTGATATCCACCCCAACCCTGGCCCTTCCCCTCCACTCTATTCTAATTCCACCCTATCCTCCACTCCACTTCTCAATCTAAACTCTAGACCCTTTAACTCTCTTCTGACCTGTCATCTAAACATCAGAAGTGTTAGCAATAAGATTCACAACCTACATGCCCTTTTAGCTACTTGTTCCCCAGACCTACTATGTCTCACAGAAACCTGGCTTAAACCAAGTATGAAAGACACACAGATAATCCCACCAGGGTATGATATACTAAGAGCAGACCGAATAACTCATAAAGGTGGCGGTGTAGCCATACTCTACAAAAATACATTACAAATCTCCCTTGCCTCTCCACAACCCCTCCTAACAAACAATGCCAAAATTCTACTTGTAAAAGTTCAACCAAACTAACATAAAAGCATAAATATAGCATGTATTTACACCCCCCCAGGCAACAATAATAACAAAATCTTAGAGGACTTTCTCCACTGGTTAACTCATACTCACCCCTAGGAATCCATAGTGTTAGGTGACTTCAACATCGATTGGAATTCCTTCTCATCTAGCTCCCCATCTAGCAGCATAAATCTACATGGCTTTTCTCAGCTCATATCCACTCCTACCAGACTAGGTAAACCCCAAAACAAAGACAGCACCCTGGACTGGATTCTTACTAATAAAGATCCTGACCAGTACTCAGCAGGTACTCACCCAGAGGACATGAGTGATCACTTACTCACCTATGTTATCAAATTCAAGAAAATCACCCCCCTTCTTACAACCATAAAAAAATTCAGGAACAATAATAAATTCAACTCCATTTTTCAAACTGAACTTAAAGCCCACAACTGGACAATACTCAAGTCTCTTCCTCTTGAAGAGGCAGTTATCTACTTCAACACCACCTTCCTCAAGGTTCTAGATTCCCATGCTCCAATACGGTCCATTAGAACTAAAACCAAAACCGCACTCATGGCTCTCTAAGGAAACAAAATCCAAAATCCTATCTAGAAACAAGATGTGGGTCACATGGCGTACCTCTAAAGACCCACACTCCCACCAAACCTTCCGCAACTTAGAAATGAAACTAAAAGAATGATCTTAAATGATAAAAAACTTCTTCCTCCACCTCCAACACAAACACCTTAATAATCCACAAAATTCTGGGCAGGCTTAAACAAGCTCCTGCACCCAGGCCAGGCAACCACCCCACTCCAACAACTTGCAAACAACAGTGCCCTGTAAACATTGCTAACACATTCAATAGTTTCTTCACAGAAACTATACAATCCCTGGCCACACAATTCAAACAAACAACCAGCCCACTCCACTACCCATGCCAGCAGAATACTACAACTACATCAGATCATCTATTTACCTTCGATCCAGTACCCATATCCTCTATAACATCTCTTCTTAAAAACTAAAACCCACTAAGCTAGCAGCTGACCTTCTCCCAGCTGAGTTTCTGCAAAAGCAGCTGAGGCCATTTCCTATCCGTCTCCATAATCATAAACCGTACCTTGTCAGAAGCCTTCATCCCTCCATATGGAAAATGTCCCACATTATTCCTCTCCATAAAGGTGGTAGCTCACTAGAGCTAACCAACTACAGACCTATAGCTATACTCTCATCCCTGGCCAAAATTATGGAAAAGTGTGTCCACAAACAACTGATGGAACACCTCACCAAAAATAAAATTCTAGCCAACTCCCAACATGGCTTCAGGCCAAATCACAGTACCACATCAGCCCTACTATCCTTTTCTAATATCATCAATAACTTCAGAAACAATAATAAACTATCATCTGCTCTTTTCTTAGACCTCTCCAAGGCCTTTGATATGGTGAACCACATTCAAATCCTCCATACATTAAAAAAACTATCACTCAGCAATTCCACGCTGAAATGGTTCCAATCCTACCTGTCCAATAGGCAACAGGCTGTTCTATGGCAGGACACATTATCCACATGCCTACCTGTTACACTTGGAGTTCCCCAAGGATCTATTCTTGGCCCTCTTCTCTTCACCATCTTTGTTAATGACCTGCCCACAATCACCCCCCATGCCACATGCATTCAATATGCAGATGGTTCGACTATCATCAGCACTGCCTCCAACCTGGCAGACCTCACTGCTTCAACCCAAGACACCTTCAACCTAATAGAAAAGTGGTTCTCAAGTCATCAATTAGTTCTCAACCCCAACAAAACAAAACTACTTACTTTCTCACCCACTACCAAGACTCTTCCCCCCACCTTCTCTATTACATCCTCCAATGGAATCACTATATCACCAGAAGCTCACACAAAGCTATTAGGTGTTACCATTGATAACTCCCTTAAATTTGACACCCATTTCAATCTTACCATCAAAACCGTCAATAAAAAGCTTGGCTCTCTCTATAAAGTAAAACACTTTCTCACTCCTCACAC
The DNA here is from genome assembly GCF_019279795.1 of Protopterus annectens. NCBI lineage: Eukaryota > Metazoa > Chordata > Ceratodontiformes > Protopteridae > Protopterus > Protopterus annectens. The sequence continues at coordinate 360,502,957 of NC_056737.1, forward strand.
TAAAATTACAATTGCCAGCACACACCTACTATCAACTCTTTTCTATGCCTCCCCACTCTTTACAAACCTAAACAAGACAACCCTTAACAAACTTGCTTCTTGTTACAATCACATAGCTAGATTTGCCACAAATTCCACCTTTAGAATGCACCACTGCACTAACTTGAAGCAACTAGGGTGGTTAGAGTTTTCCAGCCAACTCCATTTCAACCAACTCAAAACGGCTCACCAGATACTGTATCACCCAGAGAAAACACCAGCTCTGAAAAACATCATTCACCCCTATATTAACCTGCAATCTTTACGTTCCTCCAATAAGATCTTAGCTCAAACTACCAAAGCCAATAATTCTGCTGGGGATTCTCTATTCTCAAACTTTGTAGGTAAAATGTGGAACTCCCTACCGACCATGCTCACCTCAGAACCTTCACTCCTACAATTCAAAAAAAAGCTTAAACCCCATCTCAATACTCTCTGGCAATGTCCCTGTTCCAAACCTGATTAACCACTATCATTTACCCTTCTCTTACCTCACTATCCTTAACCGCTTTTAACAAGGCAGCTCGCCTTTGTAACTGACCTATGTTTTTTTTTTTTTATATGCTGCTGTTATTTTTTTCCCAAGATGTGATGTATCTTTATATTGTATTTAGAACTCAACTATCTTCCTTTTTTGCATTAACAATGTTCATATGTCTGTTATGTACCTGGAGCTTTTCTCCCCGGGCCTCCGCTGAAAATGGACATGTATCCAGTCAGACTCTCCCGGTTAACAAATGTAAAATAAAAAAATAAAATAAATAAATAAATCTATTGCAGGTTTGCTTTGCTCGGTGGTTACAGTTCTCTTTTCTTTGCAATCTGATACCTCCCCTATCCTGTTCTGCAGGTTGCTGCTAGCAGCCTTGTTAGCTGGCGTCAATTGCCCACTGTGAGTTAATAGGTGTTAATTGCTCAGTTGTACTCCAGTTACCTTACTGCGGCATTTCCTTATTGTCTTCCTCTAAACTTCCTTTTTGGGCTGTGGTGCGTGGTGTGTGAGTCTGCTTACCGGGTTTCGGGCAAGTTTTCATTCACGTACACATGCGCTTTCGGGCACCATGTGTGCTCTCAGCTGAGCAAAGCCATACCTTCATCCACTCCCCTGTCCTGTGGCTTTGCTTAGCAATGGGCAGCCCAGATTTGCATTGCTCCAATGTGCTTAGAGCTGCAGTGGCACACCCCACTGCTGATGTCATGTATTCCTCCAGACCACTCCTCGTGCTGTAGCGCTGTGCCGTATTGTACATCCTTAGGCCGGCAGGACATTTGCGATTCACTATTACTTGCCTCATTTGCATGGCATTGACTACTAATTCATAGTTACCACGCCGAACACTGTCACAGGCCCTTAGCAACCCTTACAGCTTGATTGTGGTGTAGCATGCATACCATTGACTATTATGGTGAAATCATGATTTGTGTTACATTGCTATTTTATGACATTTGTATATATTTTCCTTGTGTTCCCATTTGCACACACATGCCCTACGGTTGTACTTTGCGTTACTGTGGCCATGACATTAAATGTTATTTTTTATGTGTTGTGCATCTTTTCTTATGCCATTGGCTGTATATTTAGCCATTGGCATGTATTAACTTTTTAATACATGAGTCTGGTCCGCTTCCAAGGCTCCAATGTTCTGTTTGTCAACATGTAAACCATTTTTTTTGGTTTACATTTCTGTAGGCTTACTCTATGCCTACGCCACTTCATGAATCGCTATGTACCCTCTGTTTTCGTACCCCACATGTGTTGTTCTGATGTATAGTACATATTCCTACATTGAACAACACCTCCACCGTTGTATGGACAGCTGTCCACACATCTAGCAATGACAGTTACTGTGGTTTCATGTTGTTGTTTCATTTGCTTTGTATATATTGCACATGGGTAGCCAGTGTGATTGATGAAAGCTGCGACTTTTATATCGTGACTGGACCATACATTATGTGTACATGTGTTAACTGGCCACATGGTGAATAGATCTGTGCATTCACATGCCTGATATTGATAACTGTGTCACCTGCAATGGGCTGCTGTCTCTCTGGCATGCCAGAAGCACCTGTATAGGGGTGACACAGCAGTTTGATCATTATACATGATTGTATGACAGCTACAGGGTGCACTTTGCATGTTAACACATTCGCCAGTACAATAGCATATAGTATGGAGTATGCACATGTGTGCATACACAGGGTAGCATACTATAGTATGTGGCATGTGTGTAAACATACCTTGCATATGATGTTACATTACATAGTGTACAGTGACACATGCGACTAAATGGGATATAAGATTTATATGTGCAGTAGTGACTTACCAGGCAACTCCAGGCTCTGTGGTTGGGAGACACCCACCTTCACGATGGCAGCTAGAGTTTGTGGATGCTGTTCTGATGGGGTCCCTAGGCTGGCCAGTAGCTCCTTGGTAGGTGTGAGTGGGAGCTTGTTTGGTGGCCCACCATCTGTTTTAACTTGTTCTCTGGCGATTGCATTGGGATGCTGTTTTGCATGTCGGATCAGGTCCGTGCAGTGTCTGCACACCTGCTGGTAGGTGCGGTTATGGCCAACCACATCATTAACCCTCCTGCGAAGTTCCTGCCACAGGTCATCACACTGCTGGGCATGCTGTGGCACATGGCTGAACAGTACCTCATAGTTATCTTGGAGGAATGGTATGAGGGCATCATCCTCCAAGCGGCTATATGCCAGCAGTCATGATTGAGGCATTATCTGTAAGACATAATGATGGAGACAGGTCAGAGCATTTCAGAGATGCAGAGAAATACAGATGCATATTCATGTGTATTACATTTAGTACTTATGAGCAGTTGTCTTTGCAAATCGTCATGACACTCATACAACTGACATGTTTGTTTCACACACATGTAACACCTGATGGGGATTGGATATTATTACCATATATGTGTTTCACCTCATTACATTGCTCATACTCCATGTGAATGCTGTTTTGATGTGGGCATGTCTGTTTGCCTGTACTGGTGTTCTGACCTATCAGCACATGCCTGGATGTGTGCACATTAATGCTGTTGACCTTGATGTTGTGTATATATCACATATCATCACATACATCTGCCTTCATGGAAAAGGGCAGTGACAATGCAGACATGTGCACAGAAACCTTTGCATGCATGTGTTTTGCCATATAAATCTACACGGCACTGTACAACAGTTCAACATCCTGCCACGTATTGCCTGTGTTGCACATGTCATACACATGGGACAATGGCTAGTCGGATGGTATTCGCAGGGATGGTTATCAACTATGGCATGTACGGCCAAGATCATGTAGTGGTGTGTATGCCCTGGGCCATGTATGGGCATAGGATGTCAGGTTTTCTAGCTGTATCCGACAGCCATGTTCCTGCTGACAGGTGAATCAGTGCCACATTACTGATCCAGACAGTCACTGATACATCCACCATGCAGTCATCGCACCATGTATGACAGAGATGACATGTGCAGCTTTGCTGGACAGGGTTGCATGGTATGGCAGGAGTATGTCACATGTATGGCACAGGGATCTGTCCAGCATGTGACGACCTTTGTATTAGGAAGGTGGTTGTCCATGACGTATGTCTTACAGATCAGGATATTTATGTGTAGAATGTCCAACATCACAGTGTTGCACATGTCCTTATGCAGTGTAGGCAGCATGCTGCATAGTGGAGATGAGAATTGTGATGGCTGGTGTCACCCATCCAGGCATGGCCAATACTCTTTAAAGGTGATATGTGATCTGATATTGGTCACGTGCGTGCTGAGTATGACTGTCCAATGATATCCATGCTCATGGATGGCACCCTGTCATGACTTGGGTGGCCTCTTATGACTACCTAATAGGCCTGGTGATGTCACTAGCTCAGGGAGGTAAACTGTACAGCACTATATCTTACACACAGTGTCCATAATGTTGACCACTGCCGAGGTGGTAGTTAATGGGTACAGGGTTATTAACATAGTGGTGACAATGCAATAAGCAGCTGTCAGATTGTGCACATATGTCACGCACCTCACCCACAAAGCCCATGCTGTATGTTGTCCACAACACTGAGTCAGATATTGCTCCTAGGTCATGGCCATTCACATTCTCACTTATGCAGATGCCTCCCATTTGTCTGTGTGGTATGGGCTACAATGACAGGGGTGTACAAAATATTAACCCTGTTTTACTATAGCTGCCACTGGTGTGATATGCACATGCCACTCAGACACCTTTTGTAGTGTTGCTTCTGTGAACAGGCCACTGGTAGAACACTCCTGTGACATACAAAGGTACATGTAGTATACTGAGTTTAGGTGGAACACAGTATGGGTGATGATGTCCTCTGACCTGTCACAGGTATGCTATGCAGTGTGAATTCATTGGTACTGTCATCTACATCTGTACTGCTAACAACAGCTATGTTGATTAAGGTTCATAGGCTTTCAGGCCATACTCAGCAGGGTAATAGTGCTGTGCCTCAGATTATGAGTGGCATCTCCACTTTGTGGGTTGTGATAACTGCTAGTGTGATCCATTCCGTATTTTCACAGACTGCCATGAACCTATGTTTTACATGGCAGTGTATGTGTAGAGTAAATTTTGCCATATGTGTGTTATATGACCAGGGATTGGAACTGGTCACATGCAGCTGGAGTGTACCTTGTACCATCATAGTTATGGTTACAGGAGCTGTGTTATGTTCATGTATATGTGATTGTGTACCTATTGGGGGCCATGAGTTTATATTATCCAACACCCCATCTGTATTGCTTATTCATGCTCAGCACCTGTTCAGAACATGTACACACTTCATGAGCTACTAATTACTATATCACTCAATCCTACTCATTTCCTACAGGTAAACACTGTTTGTCCTTACATTTCCAGCATGCTTACAGTACAACAGCTGTTGTACACACTTACCTCACATATCTTGTGAGTAATGGTTGACTCGACAGGCATGTCTAAATGTCAATTACCAGTGTTATTGCCTGTCTATATGATGAATGCGGGCAACATGAGGCAATGTAGCAATCGTCTCATGTACACAGTCAATGCTCACCTCCTAACATACGACACTACAGCCTGTGGGAGATGCACATATGTAGCCATGTTGGAGGTAATGCTCTCTCCGACCCAGACTTACCCTGACAATCATGTGGGGATGTTAAACATTTGCAGCACACCCCACTCATCACATAGTCTCAGTAGATCTCCACCACCACAGGCCACACATAGTAAGAGTACAACATTTGCGGAGCCTCTCCATACTACTCTATGTAGGCAACAGAGGCAGCCCCCATCACCAAACACAACACCAATAACTTATAGCCCACAGAGTCATATGTGCCAGTCAACTACAGTCAATAGGGTGTTATAACATGCCCAGCACACTAGTCAGAGGTGACTCTGTAGGCGGTTACACTGATGTCCCACTCAGCAGGCCACACAAGGCGATAGTCACTGTCATCTGGCTGTCGGGTAACAGGATCCACAACATAACATATGCACTCAGGTCACTCCTCAACATGTACAATATAACTGTCATTCTCCACGTTAGTGTGAATGCCATGAGATGTAACTTCTTGGACTACATGTACAGGGACATGCAATAGCTATCCGATCTTGTAGCCGAGGCAGGTATCGCCCAAGCCCTGAGAAGCATTCTGCATTAGTCCAGACTGATGACACAGTAGAACAACATAATTATTCACTTCAACAGTTGCCTATGCTTCTGGTGTCATTCCAAGGGTATCCAGTATCTGTCTGCTTTGAATGACATCGTCGACAAACCACAATGCTTTGGCACAGATGGCCTGCACCTGTCAGCCATGGGATTATGGGTAACATCTAAGGCTCTTGCTGCTCCTATACTGCCTGTTTTAGACACATTTTAGAAACATATTCACCACCAGAACAGGTACAGGTACAGGCAAGCAAAACCTGAGGGTATTGTTACTCAATGCTTGACATCTTCATCTCAAATGCACTCATCTGAGGCACTCCTTATAATGGACCACTTCAATGTCTCTGCAGTGACTGTGACCTGCTTCTATTCTTTGGAGAGCACCCCTGCACTGACAGGCTATTACACAGACCACACCTTTCAGTCATGTAACCAGGACCAGAACACCCACGGTGGAGGTGTGTCCATATTTCACAGGGATGTACACACCTCCATGCTGGTTGCTTAGCACGATGCATCAGAGGCAATCCATGTGCAACTAACTGTGGCCAGAACTGCTATACAATTTGTAGCTTGCTATGGATTCCACACCATACCCCACGGTTAACGTCCCTCATTTCTTGGTGTACTGGAAAGTAGGGTTCAAACAGGAACTACTGATGTGAAACTGACACTACCCCACACCTAACTGTGATACCTACTCATGTACCGACACATTAGGCCAACACTTTCATGGATTAATAAACTCCATTCGGCTGGATCAACCTATACACACCACCACCAAGGCCAACAATATCCTTGACCTGGACATTACCAACATGTGTGACTGGTGTTACACACATGAGTTTATCCCCTCGTTGGTCAGTTCCGGACGTATGCTAATCAGTCTTGTTATCCACATACCGGAGCCACTCCCTTCACGGAAAACTCAGTACAATATTTATACAAAGCCTACTTCATGCTTTGTATGACAGAAGTAGTAAACACCATGACACCCATGCAGATGGACAATATAGTTACAAACGCAGAAACATTCCCAACTGCACTTCATTAGCACTTACACGACTGCATGGATCATGCTATCCCAAACAGAGCCATTACAGTACCTACCACATAACGGATGCCACTCTGGGGGTCCACTGCAATGGACATACTGCACGACAGAAGGAGATAGTTGCAATGTAGGGTACACTCCCATGGGTGGGGTAGCTCCCTGGTCAGCCTCAGTAGGATTCTGGGACCCCTTCTTACATCCTCCAAAGCTAGCTACATAAACATTTCTGTGACACATTCAAAGGACTACCACTAAGCATTATGGAGGTATGTCACTACTCGCGATGGCAATACCCATATCTGCTCTGACATACAATGGTTAGGCAGAAACATTACATAACTGGCTGATATTGACAACAACCTGGCAGCTAACTTTACACCCTTCTCACGCCCTAAAGGGCCCACATCTATACAGGATCAATGCAGAGTCCCTGCAGTCACAACTACACAATTCAGACCTGCTCTCTCTAAAGCCTGGAACGCACACTCCATGTGACCATCCAACATCCCAGGCTGCGATTTACACAAACCTCAGAACGACATGGCTCCACACTTGGGTACCAGATTCACTAATAGCCTTGTATCAGGCATTGTGGACCCTGAAAGGCGCACAGCAACAGTTGTCACACTCCACCTAGGTGGCGCCACAATGGACCAGAGGAACTATTGCCCTATACACCTGACTAGACTATTCTGCAAGGCTATGGAGAACATCATCATGGAAGTCATTCACAGAGACATTGTTGGCCTGCAAACATTTGATACCACCCAGGTTGGATTTGTTAGGGCCACACCATGGCTCCTGCACCTGGTGGAGTCCTTTGAGACAGTTACCAAGTTAGTAGTAGATGACGGTAAGGAGGTCCACACAGCCTACCTTGTCCTCTCATTGGCTTTCAACACTGTTCACCATTCTGGTATTGTCAATATACACATCCACCTGCACAGCGACCCATACGTCTTGAGATGTTATGCAAAGTGTCTCACGGACAGGACACATGCGGTGAGGGTAGGATACCGCAGTTCCTACTGTACATCAGTTACAATTGGCATTCCCCAGTCCTCGGTCATCGGGACCCTCATGTTCGTTATATGCCTCCCTGAGGTACAGTCTAGCACAGAAAGAGTTTCCCTGAATAGGTTTCCAGATGACTGCAAACTAGGGGCCATGATTGATTCACCAGCTAATACACACACTCTCCATACGAATATCACTGTGATGGATACCTGGTGTCGGTAACATGGCCTCAAGCAGCATGCCAGAAGGTGCACAGACATCCCCTTTGGATTACAACAATCACCCAGTGACTATCACATAGGTGGTAGTCCTCTACATACACAAGACATTATAAGGAATCTTAGTAGACATGCAGATAGCACCCACACCTTTGATAACCTTATTGCCAAGGGGGCGTGGATATGTTTCTACATGGCCACCCTAATCTGTAATGGGTTTGTAGCCAGAACAAAGGCTGCCATTGTACCTCTATACTCCTGACTTATGAAACACGTTCAAGGGTAAAACACCCCATTTGGGGTGTACCTTATGGGACAGCAATGGCTTTAAATACTACAACATTAACGCACCACCAGTATTACTCACTTCCAAAGGATGATGTATGCAGCACAACTACTGAAACCCCAACTGTAGTCATTTGCATACTGCATACTCAGAGGTGACCTCTGCTGACCATACAAGGCCCATGTCCACACCAATATTGATGGATACACTCCACATAAGCAAGATAAGCAAATGCCACTGAGAGCAACATGCTCTGGGATATGTACCCAAATGCAACGATGAGTAGTACGTGCTGGAGGAATACATTCTTGAAATGGACACTCACCATGCTTTGGAACATGATTCCTATGTACATCAGGCAGGGACCCTCACTAGCACTCTTCATGAGATACCTCAATGGGTGGATAGGGAACAGACATGTACACCAGGAATCACTGCAGTGGCTGTATTGTACACAGGTGCAGGAAACAAATGGCTGTGCTGTTCACAGGCACAGGACACTAACCTACAGAGGTGCTGCCAGTGAAAACACTGTGTTAGGGCTTACAAATGGACTTGGCCAGACAGCATAGTACCTAACTATAAACCTATGAAGCTATTACATGTCCTTTGTGCATGGATAATTGAGTAGCTCTTCCATTTCAATTAGCTATCATGCTGTTACACTGTCTGGTGACTACAAGACATATGTATCCTGTTATTGTGTATTGTACATTCCAATACACATACCTTATGTTTGCATAATATAACAGTCATGCTATGTAAAGTATTTGACATATCTACCTACAATACTGTACTTTTCACATTTTTGAAACCATATCCCATAATGCAAAGCATAATTGCACAGCAGGACCACCTTAGGCATGTTATTCTCATTATACGCCCATACATATGCCTACTTTTACAGTATATCAACATAAACTATCCTCTGTTATGGCACATACTTGTTGGACAAACCCTACCACCGACAGTGGCTGGAGTGGAATTGTTATGTTTAAAGCCCTTATGTAGCATCCCTTGTGGTGTATGAGGTGTTTACTTTGTGGCCCACAGCAGTACACACAATTTCTAGAAGCGTTACTATGCTCAACAAGACATCACTACGTAATACCTTTTCCCACTGTCTGCATTGCGTACACTTTCATTAATACAGAACAGGCACTACATACACTAACATACTGAGTGTTCTACATACCTTCTTAGTGGTCTGAGTATACAATAATGTCTGTGTTACTCTTTTCCTCTTTAAACAATTCAATGGTATGAACATACGGTCTGAATGTATGGCAAGCCATCGTTTTATACATGGATACCTGTAACATGTGGTATCCTGCCACCAACTGGTGTTCCGGAGTAAATTATTACATGCACATCAGCTGTGCAGCTACTCTATTGGCCAATTACACGGCAACAGTGGGGTATAATTGAATACTCCACTTGGGCATTGTCCGTTTGCCCTACCTTCGAGGGAGATGGTCTGGATGTATTTTATTGTAATTAATTGCAACAGCTATATGGAGAGACACAGATACCTAGAATTCATGTCCCCCATGGATTTTGTGTGACGGCTTGAGTAAATAGTTCTACATGTGAGTGTAGCTGTTATCTCAACCATCTGATATGAGACTATTGCAAACAAAACCTGTAACATCAGCATCTGTTCCACTGTACAACAGCAATGATTTCACATAGCACCTTTACAAGTGTGTCTCTCACAAGGTATGTTAACACTTCTGCAGACGTCATTGAGTGACTGGATGTTTGTGATGTTATTACAGTCTGTATCGCAATTGTTTCGGGTGTGGGGTAGATGTAGGTGGGTGTACATAGCAGATAAATGTTTGTGGGGACTGCATTTATACATATTCCATATGTGTGTGGGGTCCCCTTTCCTAATTGAAGACCTGTCAGTTAGTAGACTAATACTATGGTTATTGCAGGCTTATTCATTAAACCATTGTTAATTGGTTCCTATATAGCATGCAGGTGATGTTGATCCTTCAATCCCTCTGAAATACATCAATATGTACTGAACTGTTGCTACATGAAAGCTGTCTCATGTATTTCTGTCACAGAAATTTGCACTCATTGCAGTTGTGTTGGTGACTCAAACTCTTTGGCTTGGGTTGCCACCTTTTCAAATGCCCATAGTAGGACATTTGCAGGGCACACATCAGGGTTTAGAGGCCAACACATACCCACTGTCAGTACAAAGGATAGAACTTACTTTTGCCCTAAATAAAGCCTTATTCTTGTAGCACTTTAGTTGCTTATTATGTTCATTGTACAATTTACGTATTTGGGAGACAGAAATAACTATGTAATGCAACTATTACTTAATATATGGGACATCATTATGTCCTACAATCTTGGTATGTTTGCCCTTTTTAATATTTGTTATCAGGACACAACTGGCCAAAGAGGGACTGTCCCTCTCAAAGTGGAACAGGTAGTAACCATATGCCTAAGGCCGGCTATGACCACAACTACTGTAATAATCTACCTCCGAGTTAGCACGAACACACCCACGATGCAAACACACACACACACACACAAATACACACACATTACCATCCCAAAGAAACACACACCGCACTGTCAACACACACTACAGCAATCGGAACCACACGTAAACACAGTACCTACCTGGACCGCAGCACCAGCAGCAATAACTAAATGTCCCTTAACATCGTGATAATATTACTCGCATTTATAGTGTTCCCGTACTGTGGTCTTTCGGTCTTTAAGCCTCGTGATTACGCGTGTCGGTATGTAAAAAATTCGGTAGTTGGCAGTATCCTATTTATTTGTACCTCCATGGTTGTGTACAAGTCGTTAACCTGTCTATATATTCGCAGATATATGTATTTCCATATATATCGACATACATCTCTCTGTCACCCTTTCTATCCCTAATATATCTATATATATATATATATATATATATATACATATATATATATATATATATATATATATATATATATATATATATATATATATACAGGGAGAGGGAGAGATAGTGTACACACCTTTTGTTGGGTACATGGCGGCGTATTCTGTTTGCTGAACTCCGCTCTTTTGTGTTTTAGCCTGTCACAATACACACCTGTCGTTGGTACATCTCAGGTAGCTTAGTGGTAGGTGATTGTGTACATGGTTGCGTGTTCTACACCTGCCAGTGGTTGTTTTACCTCTCAGAGCAGGCACTGTTAGTACAAGGGTGAATTATGCTGGTTTCACCTGTTCTGGATATCTTTGACCATGATCTGCGCAGAATTCGGCAAAGCTTAGACCTGTTTTGCGCATATCCGTGTAGTCATGTTTAAATGACGCTTACCGTCACTTGCCGTCGCATAAACCCACTAACGTGCTTACATGTGCTCTAATGACCTACATCCAACATCCATTATTCGTGCCATCGGGATTACGTAACAGACCTTTCAGGACGTGGAACCGGGTACATACACGACACAGTCAGTGGCTTTACCACTTGGTTATCTGGTATTTATACAGGTGTTAATGGTGTTTTGTATGTGGACTGTTCTACGGCTGTTCCTCCATACTGCAGTCAAATGTGTAACTCAGTTAGTTTACATATGGATGATACCAATTCATGGTATGTCCAAGTGATGTTTAATGGATGTGCTCCAGCATTGGGAATCTATATCAGAGTGCGCCACACACTGTAATGTGCTACACCTGGACACAACCATAACTGGAGAATTTTGGGGTGGCAGATACCTGTCATGGGTACCCCTAATTACATTATATGGAGGCCCTCATTAACACAACGGGGAATCCATGCAGAGTAGGTGGGGAACAGTGGTTACACACGTGGATCCCGCAATTGTCTCTACTCCACAGAGGGACAGTTGGTTAATCAATGGGGTGGCGATAGCAGACACATTTTGCCTAGAATGCTGAATGGCCTCTGACAATCGGGCATGTAAATACTGATGTACCTAGGAACTTATACATACAGTATCAACATATGCTGTTAGCTTCGTTTACTGTTCAGGTGTTGACTTTCCTTGTTCCAATAGCTGTTGTGTGTGCAATAGTTGAGGGCTGCCCATGTAGGATTCACACAGTAGGCCACCTATACATTACAATTTGCAGGTGGTCGTGTGTGTGTGCCATCCGTTTTACTGTGTGTGCAGGTGGAGAAGTGTGTCAGTCCATAGGGGCCTACACTGTCAGTGTATGTGCTATACGTTCCCTCTTTGCCAAGGCATGGGCATATTGGGCACACCCTACCTACTGGAGCTGGCACAGGTTGTTTATGGTCTGAATCCCTCTGTGCCTGTGACAGCCTTGGCAATTGCGGTGGGCTGTGAGGGCCTTCACCATTATGTCCCTGCTCCAGCTGTTTCCGCAGGATCATATTATGTAGCATGGCACATACTATGAAGATGTGGGCATACGTGCCTGGAGAGTACTGCAAGGCTCCACCAGATATGTCCAAGCGATGGAAACATGATTAAAGCATCCCAAACACACGCTTTATGATGATTCTGGTTTGTGCGTGTGCCTCATTATGGCGTTCTTGCATGGGTGTGTGTGCATTTCTGATGGGAGTCATCATCCATGGCTCCAGTGCATAGTCAGCATCCCCCACAAGGTGGCCATATGGGATGTCCCCCCCGTCAAATACCTGATACTGTTGTGAGGCATGCCAGATGTGGGAGTCATGGTAGCTTCCAGGGCTGCCAGCACACACATCCGTGATAATGCCCTGGGCATTGCACACGACCTGTCAGTTGATGGAGTGGTATCCCTTTCGGTTTATGTAGCATCTACCATGGTCTCTGGGTGCTGACTTGATATGTATGTGCGTGCAGTCTATTGCATCCAGTACCTCCGGGTAGTGTGCCACATGGTGGAAGAGACGCATATTGCTGGCCAACTCCTACTGAGTTGTGGGAAGTATATATGCTCATTGGCATGTGGTAACATGGTATCCAGGAACTGGTGGAGTACCCTGGATGCTGATGACTGTGAGATCCCCATGATATCTCCAGTTGGCCTTTGAAAGGTACCTGTGGCTAGTATTCTCAAGCTTACACATACCTTCGTGTCCACTGGGATGGGTTCTCCACTGTTGTTTCTGGATCTAAGGCGTGGCCGGCACAGCTCAACTATTTGCTGTATGATGTCCCTGTCCACCCTGTAACACTCTACTATCTCCAGATCATGTAGCCCCTGGTAGGTTACCCTTGGTCTGAACACTCTTCTCCTCCTCCAGGGCCTGAGGTGGTTGTCAGCATCATCCTCCACAACACCTTCAGTCTCCAACACATGCTGATGAATCACAGCTATGGCAGCTCCCAACAAGTACATTGTAAAAGTTCCCCATCTGTTTACACCGATGGTGCAGTGTTTGGGAATACACAAGTGTGTGTGAGGTGCCTTCACACTTTATACTATTGTGCTTTGAACACTGATGATGTCATAGGGTGTGTATGTATATTCGGAGCTGCAGGGTATCTTGTGTTTTACCACAGATACTGCTATTGTGCTGCCTTTGGTGTTGAATTACATTTAGCTGCCGTGGATTACCTCTTGCCCTTGCCTCAACTTTTCTTAACATTTCCCCTCCCATTGTCTGGCATGCATCCCGCAGCCTGCTTTCTTGTTTTGTACTTTCCCAAACCAGGATTGTCTTGCAAAATGTGTTCTGTTGCTGATCTACTGCAGGTTTGCTTTGCTTGGCGGTTACAGTTTTCTTTTCTTTGCAATCTGACACCTCCACTATCCTGTTCTGCATGTTGCTGCTAGCAGCCTTGTTAGCTGCCGTCAGTTGCCCACTGTGAGTTAATAGGTGTTAATTGCTCATTTGTACTCCAATTACACTTCTACGGCATTTCCTTATTATCTTCCCCTAAACTTCCTTTTTGGGCTGTGGTGCACAGCACGTGAGTCCGCTTAACAGATTTCAGGCAAATTTTCATCCACGTGCACATGTGCTTTCGGGCACCATGTATGCTCTCAGCTGAGCAAAGCTATACATACATCCATGCCCCTGTCCTGCGGCTTTGCTTAGCAATGGGCAGCCTGGATTTGCATCGCTCCAATGTGCTTACAGCTACAGTGGCACACCCCACTGCTGATGTCATGTATTCCTCCAGACCACTCCTCTGTGTTGTAGCACTCCGCCGTATTGTACATCCTTAGTCCGGTGGGACATTTGCGATTCACTATTACTTGCCTCATTTGCATGGCATTGACTACTAATTCATCGTTACCGCGCCGAACACTGTCACAGGCCCTTAGCAACCCTTACAGCTTGGTTGTGGTGTAGCATGCATACCATTGACTATTATGGTGAAATCATGATTTGTGTTACATTGCTATTTTATGACATATGTATATATTTTCCTTGTGTTCCCATTTGTGCACACATGCCCTACGGTTGTACTTTGTGTTACTGTGGCCATGTCATTAAATGTTATTTTTTATGTGTTGTGCATCTTTTCTTATGCCATTGGCTGTATATTTAGCCATTGGCATATGTTAACTTTGTAATACATGAATCTGGTCCGCTTCCAAGGTTCCAATGTTCTGTTTGTCAACATGTAAACTGTTTTTTTTGGGTTTACATTTCTGTAGGCTTACGCTACGCCTACGCCACTTCATGAATCGCTATGTACCTTCATTTGCATGCTGCAGTACTGCGCATGGGGTGATTTGCATACCTACACCGGGAGCTACGCAGATCTGGCGTATGCTGGTAGTGCACATGGAATTGGATCGTACCTGAATTGCTCAGCAGCCATATTTGGCATTATACCGCCTACACTATGCCTGCACCTGGCACAAACTTTATGAATCCCGGGGATGGTCTTTTCAGGATCTGTATGTGTGGCAGAGATCACACTTCAGTAGCCATTATGACACAGTGAAGTAGGACAAGGCTTTGAGATGGTTGGTTTAGTTTTTAAGATTTAGGCCCTTGATGTTCTTGGTGAGAAAGAATTGTGGTCACTCAAGTTGTATTAAGTGTTTGGTCAGGTACAAACCAAAGGAGGCATTGCACTCAGTGATTAGCCTAATAAGTGTTGAATTCAGTGGAATGATTGCATGCTTGGACCTAGACACTTACTAAGAAGCTGTACAATGAAAATGGACTTTCTCTCGACAGTATATACATGATGATTGAAGGATAGTCTGTTATCTTCGTATCCTTGCCTAAAAGGATTTCTTTGGTGAGGAAATATAGTGCTGTCATTGTGCTTGACCTGACCAGAAGCCATGTTGATTTTTGGAGAGGAAAGTGTAGATGTTTAAGCATAGAATTATTTGTGAGTAGGTTGTTTTCTTTAGAATGTTGCTCAGAGAGGGGAGAATTGAGAATGGCCTATAACGACATGTTTTGGCGAGGATTGCTTCTTTTGGAATTGGTTTTATTATTGCTGTTTTCCAGGCATCTGGCACAGTATTTTGTGGATATAGAGACTGAATATTTGCTGGAGACAGTTTGGAAGGTGAGCTCTATAGTGGCATGTAAACAAGAGACCGAGCTTAATTGCAAAAGGAGGGCTGTCAGGTTTGAATTTCTGAATGACTTGTTCCATGCCTTTTGTTTTTGATATACTTGAAGATAAACTGGGGAATGGAAAGAAGAGGTCTGGAGGAGGGGGTGGGGGAGGGAAGAGGAGAAAAAGTTGCAAAGTAAGCACATTTTGAGACAGAGTCTGATGGAGAAAATGCATAAACCTTGTTTTGTGTGCCATTTTGTATTATCCTGTCTGTTTTATGATTGCCTTTGATTTCCTTGCATAACTGTTTACGGTTATTAATGACAAAGGTATGTAATGCCTTCTTATGGTAACTTTTTGTCTAACTTGTACAGTCTGTCTTGTTGACCTGCATGTTGTGTTAAAGACTTGTGTCATTAATTGTGCATTCATGAGTCAGTGTGTGAAAGTAATACATTTTTAAGGAATTTGCAAATATCTGAAAATGCCCTGAGAAAGTTATGTTAGCAAATGTCTTGTTTACACTTTTTCTGTTTTCCAGTGTCTGTCTGGCTCAGTTCTCTATGCATCTACTATGGGACGTTTGCCCTTTAGATTTCCAGTTCATTTGGTACCTTCCACTGAGGTAGATAAATAAGGATTTCTATATCCAAGCTATCTTTAGATTCTCTACTTATGTTGGTATTGAGTTGTCCTAATAAGAAAGTACTATGCTTTAGTAAGTGGCATGTAGTTTGCTGGTTTGAATACATTAATGAAACCAGAGTGTCACTGCAAATTCATGAAGTGATGTTTTTAAAATTAATTTCCATAAGGAAGTTTACGTAAATCCCATGATCCCTTGATAAAGGCAAGTCTGAATATGTATTTGTAATCAGCACTTCTCAGGAACAGTCCAACAGACCACATTCAGCAGTTCATCTGTAATTTAATTCAGTTCAGTGCATTTCGTAATGTCAAAGGTCAGTGCTACTACCAAAAGAGAGTCTCACAGAATGTGTTTCTACTGTTTGCACTCTTCTCCTATTCTGCATGATCCGGCTTTGACATACTGTGTTTCCTTCTGTTACTTCTGCCTTCATTTGACAGCACTATTGTTCAAAACTCTTTCTCTAGTTTTGGCCTGTATTAACTAGGAAATTCAAGATATGGACAGGGACATGAAATGAGTGTTATGTGATATATCACTGCATGCATTTCATCACAAGCAGAAACGCTGGTGTTTTCCGTCGGTAGTAGAGTTGGTCAAATTATAGAATGTTCAAAGTTCATTAGATCAATCATTTCATAATTCCAGGGCTTTTCCTCTTTCTTTGAGTTTGAGTGACCCTAGAGCTTGTATATTTTATTTATGGGATGTAGGGGTAGAGTCTCCATCTTGTGGAATGGGGTGTAAAAGCCTCCCATGTAAAAGTTTTTTTTTTTTCTTTTAGCAATCACAAATGTAACCTATTGGTTTACATTTGCAATTATTTTTTTCAATGATTTTACAGGTGATTCATGATATTTATCAATGTGTTTGTTTGATCTTTTGTGTTTTGATCTAACTCACCAGTGATTATTCAATATAAACTCTGTGTGTGTGTGTGTGTGTGTGTGTGTGTGTGTGTGTGTGTGTGTGTGTGTGTGTGTGTGTGTGTGTGTGTGTGTGTGTGTGTGTGTGTGTGTGTGTGTGTGTGTGTGTGTGTGTGTGTGTGTGTGTGTGTGTGTGTGTGTGTGTGTGTGTATGTGTGTGTGTGTGTGCACTCGGAATTTAAACTGTAATCTGGCTATGTAAGAGATACAGATAATCACTTGAAGCATTGCTGCTTTTGATTTTATTATTTTTAAATAATCTGGCAATGTCTGTCTTGTGCACAATTTTTTTCATTTTCAAATTCTTATTTTAATGGTGCCTTAAAAGTGAAGCTTAAAATGTTCAATACAATAGAAACTATGAAGGTTTACAGGCACTCATACACAGTTTTTACAGTGCTTTATAATCATATATTGTAATTATACTCATACAGCAAATGCTGCTATTTCCCAAAATTAGTTGCTTTCTTTTTAAAGGCATAGGGCCGGATTCACGAAGGCTTGCACGGAGTCTTAGAGTAGAGTAAGACTCCATGCAGGCAACATGTCCACCGAGCGATCCAGGAACAGCCGGTAGGGGCGTGCAACTGAGATCTCTAAACTAGTCCTACACGGACAGGGCTGGGATATGCAAATTACCTCAATTGCAGGTGAAAGCTATGCAAATGAGGTAAATTTGCGATCCAGGAAACCCGAACCTGTCTGAGTAGGAGTAGTGTTACTTGCAGAAACGTACTCAGTTGATAACTGAGTAAGGTTCTGCAAATAGCAAAACGGAGCCATGTCAGCTGGAAATAAAGCATGAATGTACAGGAGGAAGCATGCCAATGGCCAAAAATATGGCCATTGGCAATGGGAAGGGATGCAAATGAAAAATAAAATAACTTTTTTTTATCCCGATCTCCGAGGTTTAACCGTAGTGCAAAGCCGCGCAAACGCGCTGCACCCCAAAACAGAAAATTAATAATTAAGATCCACAAATGTGGATTTTATAGTTAAAAAGAATTTACAATGCAAGGGAATGGCAGGCTGAAGACAACATAGCCACCGAGTAGAAGTTGCTAAGGGGGGAAGCTCAGTCTAAGAGATGTAACTAAGCATTAGTAGGCAATCCTATGGAAATGAGAGTTAGGATAGTGACTCGCAAGTTTACATAGCAAATGAGCAAGTCAGTGGAGTGTAGGAGTAGGATAAGGGGTGTAACAGAGTAGAAGATAGGTGACATCACGAGGGGGGTATGTATGAAATGAGTGAAGCTCATTGGAGCAGAGTGTCATGTGTCAGCTTACATTCACATAATAGTGAAAGAGGTGTGTCAACAGGTAGGCCAGGTAAAGTCAAGAAATTGAAGGTGTATGCCGTGGATAACACCAAAGATTCTTGCTGAGCATGCATGCACTCGTATGTGCGCCAGTAAACCCGAGTAAGACAGTGTGGGCGCGTGTAACCGTGTGTGCGCGCATGTAGGCTTGAGTAAGCATATGTAAGGCTGTGTAAACAGTTGCAAGTGCATTTGCGCTGGTGTGTGCGCGTTTTAACAAGAATAAGCAAGGTTTAGTCCATGTAAGCATGTGTGTTCGCGTGTTGGCTGCTCTGCGCGTGCTTGCACTTGTGTGCGCGGCGCTCCCCCCACTGAGGAAACAGAAAGGAAAAAGGAAGCACATCAAATAGTGGGAAATTGCCAGGGAGTACTAGCAGAGCTAGCAGGTGAAAACAATCAGAACAGGCAATTACCCAGGCAGAACACAAGCCCAGCCCAGCACTTAAAACTCTGCAAACAACAGTCCATTATGTTTCTCTTAAGAGGCACTGCAACGCTGCAGTAAGCTAATAGAAGTGAAAACTGAAAAAGCTTCACTGAGACAAAAAATGTTAGGGGCTGCCATTGCTGTTATAAGGTGACATATGCAACATGCTGAGGGTGGTGATAATGCAAATGCTGCTGGACAACCCACAGTGAGGAGATGGAGAAGAGTGTACAGGCCCAGGGTTACCTACCAGGGGCTACATGAGCTGGAGATAGTGGAGCTCTATAGAGTGGACAGAGACCTCTTGCAGCAAATTGTTGAGCTGTGCAGGCCACACCTCACACACAGAACCAACAGAGGGGAACCCATCCCAGTGGAAACTAAGGTATGTGTTGGCCTAAGAATATTAGCAATAGGTACCTTCCAGATACCAACTGGTGATATGATGGGGATATCACAGGCATCAGCATCCAGGGTACTGCACCAGTTCCTGGATGCCATGTCAGCACATGTCGGTGATCATGTATATTTCCCCAATTCCCATGAGGAATTGGCTAGCAATATACGTCTCTTCCAGCAAATAGCAGAATACCCTGAGGTAGTGGGTGCAATAGACGGCACGCACATACACATCAAAGCACCAGCCGGTGAGCGGGGTAGGGTCCACTTCAACCGCAAGGGCTTCCCCTCCATCAACTGCCAGGTCATGTGTGATGCCCAGGGCATAATACTGAATGTGTGTGCTGGCTGCCCTGGAAGCTACCATGATTCCCATATCTGGCATCTGATGCAGCTGTACCAGGCATTTGCCAGTGGGGACATCCCACATGGTCACCTAGTGGGGGATGCTGGCTATGCACTGGAGCCATGGCTGATGACAGCCATCAGAAATGCACACACACACACCTGTACAGGAATGCCATAATGAGGCACATGCACAAACGCGAAATATAATCGAGTGTGTGTTTGGGCTGCTCAACTCATGGTTCCGGTGCCTGGACACATCTGGTGGAGCCTTGCAGTACTCACAAACTACATGTACCCAAATTGTCATGGTATGTGCTATGCTACATAATATGATCCTGTGAAAACAGCTGCAGCAGGACCAGCATAGGCCTGGGCCAAACAGCCCCCCACCATTGCCAAGGCCATCACAGGCAGAGCATGACTCAGAGGAGGCACAACCTGAGCCTGCCCCAGTAGGCAGAAGGAGGCGTGCCCAGTATGCTTTGGCCTTGGCAAAGAGGCAATGCATAGCACATACACTGGCTCAGTAGGAACCCTGGAAATGATACCTCTCTCTGACCAGCACATATAGTAAAAGGGATGCCTACATTGACACTACCTGCTTTCAAACATGTATAGGGAGTGTAGTATGTGCATCCAATATAGGCAGCCCTGCATCAACACCTGAGGCATGATTGCCATGTGTTAAGCAATATAAAGCAGTGCTAAACAGCATTTACCATCATGAAGTATATGTAAACAAAATCGCACACACCAACTACTACAAATGTGGTCAATGTAGAGTAATATTGGCCAATGTCCAGCAATGAGGGTTAATACTGAGCAATGTTGGACAAGCTGGGTCTAGGTAGGGCATAGCTGAACAAAAGCCAACATGCTCATATTTGCTCTACTGGCCCCTAAGCAGTCTGGTCTGCTCAGTATGAAAATATAAGCAGCGATGGGCCTCGAACCCAGGATACTGTGCACTATAGTCATAGCACTGAACCACTAAACCATGACAGTATTGCAGTGGTTATACTGTATGAAGAAATGTCAATAAGTCTATGCAATGTATTTCATGGAAACCCTGCAGGCACAGCATAATCCCTGTCGAGTTATGACACAAAGGTGAGTCCTGCAGTAAGAATAGAACCTGACTTTCAACACACACAGTACAAATGTTAATATTGGACATGTAGACATACATCAACAAATGTAGTGGACCTCAGACAACAACATACTGAAAGATCACACTGGGCATGCTCACACACTTGAATACATGAGACAAATGTCAGGCAACAGAACACTGACAGTCTGAACTGGGCATGCTCACACACTTAGGCCATGTTGCAGTACAGCACTGGGCCACATATAGCAGGCAGTTGCATGTATTAACCCACAAACCTCTCACTACTCAGCAATCTGCCCTGTGCACACACTGATATGAAAACAGACATGTAAATAATATAGTGGAACCCTGGCTTAAGCAAATATGTTCTGTAGATACCTAAGCGGTTCATAGAAAGTGTGAAAGCAAAGATGATAAAAACCTGCAAACAGTATCAGCAATAAACATTGTACATCATGAAAATTATCATAGGTTCAGGTTGATACTAGACTATCTGCCCTAGGGCATGTACAAGCATAGCCAGAGTGTGTTTGGCTTCTGCAACCCAGTCTAATCAGAACACTGTGCCACTGAATAGTAGGTCACACAAGATAGCCCATTCATGTTGAGTGTATTGTGCCTCTATCTAGCAGGGACCCAGAAGATATCCCATGGATATACATGTGATCACCCATCCACATGTCAAGATGTCACCTGTAGGTGGTCAGTGGGTGGCTCTGCCTATGCAAAACTGGGACTACACTCCGGAGTGAGTGGAGGCTTTCTGATAATAATCTGTCCCCCCAGCATGTCCTTTAACATCAATGCCGAGGTATATGTCCTTGGAGTGTGTAGCTCCAAGGGAGTCAGATATCCTGAGGTGGAGCATGTCCAGTAAGTCTGGGTCAGATATTGCCTGCAACTACAGGCACACAACACATCCGTGTAGGTGGTAAGTGACTGAGTATAGCTGGAGTTACTGTATCGGAACTGTGCAGGGCATCTGTGTGAGTCCCTACATCTGCTCGATGAGTAACATTTGTGGCCATTACAGTTGCTGCAGGTGTCAGGTAAGGTACATCCCAAATGTGGCATAGTAACCAAGCATGGTTGTGAAGCGTATAGGGGCACAATGACCACATGATCAACATGTGAAACCATGTGGGATATGGTGGGCTATGTAGACATACTGTCTATCCACTATGGCAATAGGATTGTCAAAGGCAAGAGTACGAACAGGTTGTGTCCCCAAAACCATAACAACCACTACTGTATGTAATGGATTACAACCTATGTGGTAATGTGTGGGCATTTTATCATTCTCAAAGGGGATGACTATGCAACTAATGGCATGTAGCCCTGGGCCATGGCTCAGGCACCATTCAACCTATCTCTGTGAGACCCTGTATGAATATGCATGTGCCAGCAGGATAGCTGATTATGGCACCCAGTTTGCAGTCATCTGAGAACATGGGCAGCCATAGCCCTCCTGTGATAGCCTGTACATCACACAAATATATACTGAACAAGAGAGGTCCCAGGACTGAGCCTTGTGGGATGCCATGTGTCATGTGTGTATAGTCAGACATGGCACCTGCAACACTGAGCATATGGGTGCTATCCCTGATCCAGGTAGCAATCCATCGTGTCAGATATGTGTTGATATTGATGCTGGGGAGCCTATGCATAATGGCTGAGCGGGGTATTGTGTTGAAGGGTTGTGCAAGGTCCAGGGAGGCTGTGAGGACAACCGTCCCAACACTGATGGACCTGGTAACTGTTGAAAGAATATGAACAGGTCCAACAGGCACGATCTGCCCACAACAATGCTGTAACGTGTAAGATCCAGTGTCTGTAGGTTTTCCATGTCTATGTGCACGAGTCCCATTACAATACACCCCATAGCTTTGCAGAACAGGCTAATTAGCCTTTTAGGCTGATATTGCCTGTGGTCTGTTGTGGCAGTATTCAGTGGAGCGGGACCACTATCGCTGTATGCCATTCCATGGGTACATATGCTGCAGTAACTCTTATGTCGAACAGTGATGTAATGTGAGTGTTATGTCTGTCATGAAGGCTGTGTATGACACAGGCTGGGACATCATCTGGTCCCATTGATGCTGTGTTGTCCGCTGTGGGGAGGGCAGCACTCACCTGTTTACTCGTGATGTCTGGGAGGTTACCCTCTGTTGGTATGGACAGTACCACCTTAGGGGGGATGTGGGGGACACATCTGCACTGAACCTGTTTGCCAGGATGATGGCAATGTCAGTGGGTTCAGGGTATGTTTAGTCAGTATGCAGTAACACACAGCATATCAGTGAGTGTCCAGCCAGGTACCTGAATTGACTGAAGAAGTCCTTGTGAGTGTCTGACATGTCTGGTGCAATTGTCCATTAGAAGCATGCCTGACATAATTACCCAAGTGATTGTAGCTGTCTGCTAGTATAGATCACATATGCCTTCCCTGTCTGGGATTGTGCTCTATCATGTAGTATCTTCCTCCATTTGTTGTAAAGCGTATGAATAGCTGGGGTCTACCACACAGGTCCACTGCCATTGCAGGAATGAGACCAGTTGTTATTTAGGATGTAAATATCCATGCGGTCCACTAGGTGTCCATAGAATATGTATGTAAAGGATACAGCAGTCTGAGCCATATGTACCACTGACCCAGGGTCTCTGAAGGATACCACCGTGGTTTGGAGGATTGCGATGTTTTCCTATGGGAAGTTCACCAACATTACCCAGGAAGGGTGTGGGGACAGGATATGGATGTCCAGTGAAATAAAGTATGTTCTGCCGTTAGCAATGAGGGGTATATCGCAGGTGTGGCACATAGAGTCCCCATGTCAGTGATGATCATGTCCAATATGTTGTCCCCTCATGTGGGTGTGGTGACCGGTTGTGCCATAGCATATGAGTGTAGAAATAGTAGCAACTATTGGTCGAGGGTGTTGTGGCCTGAGTACTATCCACAGTCAATGTGTGGGTATTTGACGTCACCCAATATAATGGTGTTTGGGGAGACCTTCATATTGTCCATTGTTCCCAGGAAAGCTGAGTGGGGTTGCTGAGTTGGGGAGTGTGGTCTGTAGCAGGCAACAAACCAAAAGGCCGATTTGCACAATGTTAGGTGCATATGTATGGTTTGTGATGCTTTGTGCAGTGCTACCAACCCGGAGGTATGTGTATCTGTGATGTATATGGATACACCCCCTAATTGTGTTGGCCATTCTGAGTTATGTGGTCAGAAAGCATGGTACGAAATACAACCTGGTAGTGCTGATGTGCATGTGGGAGCCTGAACCATGTGTCTGTTAGTGCAAAGATATTGCTATCCTCCATACTGAGGAGATCCATGAGTGGGCGCAATTTGAGGGTAATACATCTGGTGTTGAGCAGCATTACCCTCAGTGTTGTGTACTGTGTAATGTCTATGGAGGTGGTTCTGTCCTTTGAGCCCCGCTTAAATAAGGCACTATGGTGGCAGCAAGTACCCTAGCCAGTGTTCAAAGGTCCAAGGGTGACAGCTGCAAGCTGTCCATAGGGAAGCTACGTGGCATGTCGAGCATGTCACCCCAGGGTGACAGACACTGTATCCCCTTTGAATAACATGAATATGTTAGCCAACTGTTAAACATGATCAGTTTGTTGGTATACTGTGACATCATACTTGGTGAGTGTAAGATGCTAGACATGGTCAGGGTAATACTGGGCTGGGCTACATGATTACAGAGTTCCTCTATGTTTCATGTCATGTGGTCCAGGGAGGAACGTCTGAGGTTGTACGCACCAGCTTGGACAATGATGGAGCCAGTCCAGGACTTGCTTTGGAGTGACCTGAGTGCATGTGTTATGTGGCAGATCCTGGCACCTGAGAGACAGCTCAAAGTGACTATTCCCTTGTTTGGCCTGGTGAGTGAGACGACAGTGTGTTTGACATTAAGTGTCCCCTATAACAAGTGTGTCAGGTGTGTTGTTTAGCCCAAAGGGCAGTGACTGTGTGGCACACTGACATTGTGAACTGTGTGACATGTGGGCATTGAAGTGGGGTAGCAGTTGTATGTGTGTCTGCTGTGGAGGTCCCTGCTGCTTAGGCAAAGTGTATGTAGAGGCTCCGAATATGTGTATGTGTGATAATGTGGTTTGTGTGCTGTCACTATCAGTGTATGTGAGACTGATATGTGGTGTGTGTGGTCACCCTCACCACCTGATAGACTATGCCAGTCATGGGTCGAGAGAGCTCAGCTTCCTGTATGTCAATATTGTTACATCTCCCACATATATGTGAGTGTGATGTGAGGAGGAGAGGGTTGTCTGTGTACATGAGGCAGATGTGACATTGTGTCATAACCACAATATTCACTAGCTGGACTGGAGAGTACACATTAAACCGACCCTTGGACGTGCCAGTGTAATATGATGACATACTCTGTAGCCTGAGCACAAAGGATCAGTAAGGTGTTATGTGTGTAAAAGAGTATAACCGGGATTAGTGCTCAGGTTTGTTGGTGTTTTGTAAAGAGTGGCTGAGAAGGAGTCCAGACTGAGAATCATGACATGTCCTTCAGCTATGTAATAAATAGTAATGTACACGCATATATGTGCTGAGTCAGGGACAAATGTACCTTACTGACATTGCCAACATCCTATCAGACAGGCCCATGTATACATACCCACCTCCCACAGACAATAGTCCCTGACATCTTACCAGGAGATATCATGTGTAGAATGGCTGAACAGCTCCTCCCAAAGCCAAAATCATGGCAGCAATTGGATTACATTGTTTCCCAATATGTGTCATGCATGCACTACAGAACAAACAGACCCTGCACCTGAACAGTCTGTTGAGCCTCACCCACTCCACAGGACCTGGAACCATTGAATGTGTTACAGCAACATAAGGCACTCCCCACAAGTGTGGGTGCACAACACACCATAGGAAGTATAGTTCAGTAAGCCTATAAAGTCTGATCTGCAAGGCTATGGAGTGCATCATGGCAGATGTGATAAATAGAGCTATTGGAAACCGACAAACACACAATCCTACCAACTGTGGTATGTTCATGTGCAGATCATGGTTCCCAAGCATACTACACCATCTGCAAGGCAGCCACCCAGGACATAGATCATGGAACAGAGCTACACATGTCCCACATAGACTTTGAACAGCTCTTCATCAACATCACAGACACATGTTGTATCCACAAAATTAACAATCTGTGCATAGATATGTGTTGACAGATGGAGGGATGTCAATGTGTCCACAGATAGATCACACAAGGTGAGACTCACGGGGTCCTGTACAAGCTGTTGATACATGCCAACCTACATGGATCATTCCTGGGATTGCAAAACAATGTGTACACACATTACCATGTCCAGTCTGATGATGTCATCATCCTACAAATATACCAGGAGAACAGAAATCACCGTGTAAAGCATATAGCGTGCTGTGTTAATGCGTATTTCTCTAGTATCATAATATAGTTAGGTAGGGGTTTGAGTCCTGCAAATGCCAAGTGTGTATGTGGGGGTGTGTGTATGTGTGTGGTCTCCTTTGAGAGGAGTAGCCTTTTTGGAGACTGGGAAAACACATTAAAAGAAGTACATCCCTCTTTGGAAAGTCTGATGATGTCAGCATCATACAAATATTCAAGGAGAACATAACCCCCCCCCAGTAATGCATATAGCACGCCATGTTTATGCATATCCCTCTAGTATCATACCATAGTTAGGTAGGGGTTTGAGTCCTGCAAACGCCAAGTGTGTGTGTGTGTGTGTATGCACAGGTGATCAATGCAGTATGGGTTTTGCATTTACTACGGTATGACATATGTTTCAAACAGTCTGTGCATTGCACACATCGGGTATCTGCGTGTCAAATAAATATGTGTACATGTGACCTCAATCAGTACATAGGTGTGAAGCCTGCATACAACATGAATACATTTGTAACCTTCGACAGATTGTGCCGCTGCTTCACAAATCATAGGTCACATATCTATGTCTATGTCAAGCCCGGCCAATGTAGTGATCCGTGGCCAAGGACATCTCTGCCACACACACCCATGACAGGTACTATAGAGTACTGTGAGTGAGGGTAATTGCAGGGGTATATGTCAGACATGTTCATACACAACAATGACTGGCAATAATGGACAGTCATTATAGGTGTACACCAGCCCTGTGGATATGCATGTAGGCCTCTAATGTGTTATATGAAACACTGAGGGACCCCACAATATCTATGGATATGTGGATACCAAGGGACAGATGACATAACATGTGTCTGTCTGTACACATTGGTACCCAACATACATGTTGAGGGATACCACCTATGTGGTACTGTCGGGATAGTATGTATAGTAAATGTGGATGAATATGCCATAGACAGCTTACTGCTATATAGCATGTATTGGACAACAGGTATCTGTCTGTATGGTACCCTTGTGTAGAATATGCATCCCATCCAGGGAATGCAGTCTAGGCCAATGCATGCATTTCCAGATGTTGATGGACATATCCCTAGTGTATTTGCATGTACCTAAGAGGGCTATATGCCACACAGGTGTGGTCCCAGGCATGTGTGGTGGTCAATACCACTGGTTACTGTTATTGTATAGTACTAGGAGGCTCCAACTGTTACTGAGTTCCCTACAACTGTGAGTCATTTGCCAGGACATCATCTAATGATTGGTTATAGTCATGCTGTTGAGGTGGTGTATACTACCAGACTGCAGATCATTGACAGATATCAACAGTATCACCCATAGCATAGTGCCAACCCATGTCATACACACATGTGCACCCATGTTAGTACATATCTGTAGTAGAATGCATACTGGCCATCGAAAGATACCATGATATGTTAATAATGTGTAGAACAGGGTAAGTCGCACATCCCACATGTCCACTATGCACGTACATGCAGACAGTGCGCACACACCATGTTCAAAGATGTACACCTGCTAATTTGTAATGCACACATCACACACATACTGTCCACTCACTAACACATGCTGGCAACACTGTGCACTTCAGCCAAGTGGCACATGGGTAGACATTACATACTCAGGACTAACACTGGTGTAAACAATGCTACAATGACTATCACAGCTGTGATGCATGATGCCTGCTCAGGTATACCTACAAGGATATCATTACACTTTCATGTTGTCAACTTGCTACTTTTGCTGCACTACTATAATGTCACCCTGTGCATCAGAACCATGTTAGCCTGTTCCTGCATCAATGTTACAGATGATAGGAGGTGGCACAGGTGTCATCATATGCACAGGGTGTGTTGTAGGTTTGCCAGAGCCCAACATTGACCCATCCAATCGGCATGTGTGTGTGTGTGTGTGTGTGTGTGTGTGTGTGTGTGTGTGTGTGTGTGTGTGTGTGTGTGTGTGTAAGGAACAACAGTACTGCATGGGCCAATATTGATGTAATGTCTGTGTGCATGTGTGAGCCCTAGTTGTATGGTAAATGTGTGTGTGTTTGCATGCACACAACTCCACCATGTGGCTACCATATATGGGCGGTTGTGGGACAGCCACAAACTGTACCTGCTAGGCCATACAGATCACTGTCTCTGGCCATGGACACGGTACCTGTGCCTAGCAGGGGTGCTACGGGCAGTATCGGGTACCAACCCTGACTGGGTGCTGTCATCAGAGGCAGAGGTATGATGACTGGACCCATGTCCCTGCTGGGACTGGTCAGTGCCATACGCACATGGTCTAGTAGAACAGTCAATGGACAGGCCAGGTCCAGCATTGCTAGGGCTGGTACTGCCACTACGGGAGCGGCTGTGATCCGTGGTCCATCCGCAATGACTGCCAGCTGATGCTGTTACTGGCATGCATCCACGTTGGCTTCTCATCTGTCCTGCACGGTCCTGACTCATGGCTAACACATCATGGAGGACATCTACTGTTTCCCTCCAATGGCTATCAATGACCTCAGTGTAATTCCGGATGGCACCGGCAAGGTCACGGATGCTGTCACTGATAGCAGTGTAATGGGCCCTCTGCACCCTTAGTCCCTGTCTGGTGTACCGTTTCATACGTGCCTTTGCTTGAATTACAGCCCGGAACATACTGGAGGTTGTAATACCTCTGGGGGCACGTCTGCCAGGGGCAATATGACCAGTGGTGCTCCCCTGAGAACCCCTGGATATCCGCCTATGTGGTACCATTCCAGTAATCCAGCTATGGCTGCTGTGAGGGGATGCATGTGCCATAGGTACCACACTCTCCTGGTCAATGCCAACTGTATGCTGTCCCTCAGCTAAGGCCATTGGTGACAAGTGATGTATTGGCAGTATGAGTGTGCGCATAGATGGGGTTGACCGCTTTGTAGTGTTGATTGGTGGACCAACAACAGACCCTGTCAGACCTTCCTGTGCCACAATGCATGTCTCATCATCTCCACTATCAGTAGCGGTGACATCAGGTTCCCTGCTGCATTCAGCCACCCCTAACTCAGCACCTGTGGAAGGAAGACAGGAAACACACTTTACAATCTGTACGTGATGTTAGCACACATGCACACATGAACACATGCACACATGCACACATGGACACATGAACACATGCACATATGCACACATGCACACATGAACACATGCACACATGAACACATGCACACTTGCACACATGCACACATGAACACATGAACATATGAACACATGCCCACATGAACACATGCACACATGAACACATGAACACATGAACACATGAACACATGAACACATGAACACATACACACATATGCGCATAAATACACTGCTCACCACAGCACATACACACACACACCAGCAATCCAGCACATACACAATAGTGGGTGATGGTGGGTGACAGTATCACAAGGCAAACAGTCACCACGCACGCGTCAGCATGCAGAATATGTGTTGCTCAAGACCATGCAGTACTAGTGTAGACAGCCCTATCTAATGACATTATACATGGCTTTGATGCATGTGTGTAGTTTTTCAGTGATTGGGTACACCCTGGAACAGAGTGTGTACATGAACACAACATTGCTGTGCAAGTATTATCTGCTCTGCAATGTCATGTGCACCATCACTCAATGGTATACATACCATGGCTGCATGTGTTATCTCTGTGACACATGGATTGCCATGTTTGATGACAGTGTCTGCGTCCATAGCACATAATAGTAGGCACAGGTGTAGCAAATGCATGCAATGTACAGGCATGGGATGAGTGGTGCATGTAGATGTGAAGGAATCCCAATGCTTGACATGGACATTCTACAGTGGTTATGGTGAGTGTGGCACATATTGCAGATATGTCAGTGCCAGCCATGACATGGCATGCTACACGACTGCAGCATTAAACACCACACATACCCAATGTGTGTCATGTGACCTATACACCCAATAGCATTCCAGGACATATATGTGACTCTTTGTACAGATGGCGACTGATGTGCAGAATGTGTATACTAGCATATGTAAGCGCACACACAACATGCTATGCATGGTGTGTATAGGTACATATGTCTGCACACACAGAACAAAGAGGTGCACAGCAAAGACTGCTATGTGTAGTACTGCAGTCACTGTAACTGGATGGGGTGTAGTACCATGTGCCATCATCATCATCATGCATCTTGTGGTCACTCACGGCTACTACTGTGTGACAGACCACCACCTAGCATGCTGTACCTGAAATGCAGTGCTGTGGATACGTTCACTATTAAACAGCCACTTTGTACATGGGTGTATGAGGTGCCCAATAGGGAGCATTGCCTAACATGACTGTGTTATGTGTTGAAGAGTGTTGCACAGCCCCATGATAGGCCTCTACCCCCGACGTATGTCATGTGTGTGTGGATGACATGTGGGATACTGATGTGTGACCTTACAGCGGGTGTGTGGTTACACCATATGTAGCATGACTTTGTGTACTGCATGTGATCAATGTGTTATGTTGTGTACAGGTGTTGCAACTATGCCTATCCAATGTGCAGTACGGGGTTTCCACAACTGTGTGTCATGCTCTGTGTATTGCATGTCATTGAGGCAGCTACTGACATTACTGAGCTATGCAACATCTCACAGCAAACATGCATGGCATGCATTATGCGTAGGTGTGTTACGTGTACATGGCCTACACCTCACCTATGACATGCATATTTCATTACCAACATTGCAGGTATAACACACTCACCAGCATGGATCGGCTGCCCTGCCAACACACCAGAGGGACCTACGAGAATATGAGAGGGTTCGTCAGTGGCCACAACTGTGGCATTGCTACAGTGGGTATGCTAAACTGCAGTACAACAACAGTCAACAGTCACAGGTGTAGGTGTAGGGATATTATTCAAACTATCCGTATTGCACAACACTAGGCAGCTGAACTGCTAAACACACAGTACACATCTCACGTACACATAATCTAACAATACAGTTAACTGTTGCCTACAGATTGGGCATGTTACCTGCTTGCTCCAGGTGTATGTGCTGGGTGGCTCCTGCCTCCATTACAACACATGTCAGTGGTTGTTGTAGCTGTTGCCCAGGTGACACCATGCTTAGGAAGCAGCCCCTCCGCTCTGGTGAGGGTGGGGATGAATGGCCACCCCTCCACCTGTGGCAAGCTGCTGTCTTTGGATATCAGACGCATGCCACCGGACTTGTCTAATTAAATCACTGCAGTGATGGTGTACCTGCTCATATGTCCGGTTATGCATGCCTGTGTCATTTACCCGACTAGCAAGTTCCTGCCACAGTGCAGTCCGCTCCTGCTGGTGCTAGCCACTTCTGGAGAAGAGCATTGTGTACTGCTGCAAAAGGCTGTTGCGTATCACCTCTTCCTCATCCGCAGTATATGCTGGGTTGCGGTGGTGGGCCATCTGGATGAAAAAGATATGGACAATATATGTGAGAGTGTCCTGTGTCACACTTTACACCTTTACCCACAGACATCACTTTACTGCCATATATACCATCCTATTGGCTGTCAGAGGTTGCACACATTCAATACCACTTATTGGTTCTCAGGCCACAACTAACTAACACTGGCTGGCAGACTCTATATATGACACCACTATACAACAGTACCCGACACACTGTGACACATTGTACAACCTCAAGACAGGGGTGTATATCACACCGATGCACGAACAGAGATGTCAGTAGTACCAATCAACCACCCTAGTCATTGATGCCATAGCCCTGCCTAACAGATGTGTCCAGTTGTTACTATAGGTGACATACTGCTGTAACAGACTATATATGTTGCTGGATACACACATTTACCCTGTAACACACATATGATTGCAGCCATTGTACAGGCATAATCACACACACATCAGGCAAACATACAACGCATCACTGTATGCCAACACAGATGAGCATTACCTGTGTACCATATGGTACTGTGTGCCACTACTTACACACCCTTATGTCTGCATTCTGTCCTCTGTGGAGACTACAGGAAACACACATGACAGTGGTTCCAAGCAATGTGTGAACACACACCATACTGTGCTGTTTAGGCCTACAGCTTCAGGTAGTACTACAGTTCATATTGGTGATGGATTCACCAGCAGTACCACTCACTAAGCATACATGTATTGCTTTAGCCTACAGTGAGACACCACATTCATCAATGGAGAACTACGTCTCATCATCTGCCGTACTACTATGTCTGCCTAACAGTACATTACACATCAGTTGCTGTCCTCACAGCTAGGATAGGCACTACCATGTCAGATACAACATCACACTAAGCTATCACACCTTTACAGACCTTGCAAACATTCAGCGTTACACTTATGCAACCTCACATAGCAGCTATTGCATTAAGTACATGTGTGAGTGCATAGTGTCATAGGTATGTAATATGCTATTGGCCCTAGGGCCTACGGCAGCCTACCCATATGCTACCCTGGCCTTTGACACACATGTACTTTGATTTCACTTGCCCCTGCCAACCTGAACCACAGAGGCGTTTCCTGGTATGTATTACCAATCTCCCACACAATCATCAGGGGTATTTATAACAACTGCTAAGGAGGAGCCTTGTTTGCTATTGCTATGTGGTCTTTTCCGGTGTATGGCATATCTCTGAGATGGGAACCTATCCCTCCACCATGTGCCGTTTAGTGAGCTGACAAGGTTTAGGGCCCTAGAGCGTTTATCCCAGAGGAATTGTGATATGTTGCCATGGCGGTTGTCACCCAGCTATGGGTGTGACATACCTCGGTATGTCTGGCAGAGGTCACCTCTGTGTGGCCAGTATGCAGTACAGTGTACTTGTGATTTTGTGAGTCAGTCTGCATAGGGCATCTGTTTGCAGCCAGTATTACCCTCTGGGGGGCCTGTTCGTGGCCTGTTCACCTGGTGTAGTTGTCATGTGAAGTACATATGACACAGGGCATTGTGATGAGTACAGGGGAACTCTACCCTATACATCCATAGCTGACACACCTGTTGTCATGACACATACCACACAGACAGATTACAGGTGTAGTGTGGCACTGTCTTCATCAAAGCGGAGGCTACTGTCCACCTGTGTCCCATGTTCCCTTATCACACCTTCACTCTTAGGTACATCTCTACCTATGTGGTAGTTAATGGGTACACTGTTTTGGGAAGGTGGAATGGCACTGCAGTATCAACACTTGTCTACTGTCCTTGCCTTGGTCACCACACACCTGTTGTGGTACATATGAACCCGTGTCTCTCTGTCTCTCTCACTCTCACTCTCTCTCTCTATATATATATATATATATATATATATATATATATAGATTTATATATATATATATATATATATATGTAGATTTATATATATATATATATATATATATATATATATATATATATTTATTATATACATGCATATCTATACACATACATGTACACAGCCATTGCTGTACACATGGATGTACATATAGGCACATGTACAGTCCACCTTTCATGGTGGGGATATCACTTATGCGACAGTTGTGGGATGTACAGGTATGTGATTAAATTGCACAGTGTTGTGCAGAATGCATGTGGGTGTCCTCAACCCTTGTTGCATTAGCAGGCCTCACTGGCTGTAACACAGCAGATCTAACACATCTGTCCCACAGCATTTAACCGCCACATGATATATATCAACACTACCATAGCTGGCCTTAGGCATAGGCCAACTGGGTGGCCTCCTAGGGTGCAGCTCTAGCAGGGGTGCTTTTCCACTTCTTATGTGGTGTAGTAAGACAAGGATGGGGGCACCAGGAAGTGTGGTAGGGGGCGCCGTGGAGCCCTTTTGCCTAGGGCACCAGTTGACCTATGGCCGCTCCTGTGCACTGCATGCTGTTTTCTAAGCCACACACTATGACCTGCATGTATATATGCACATATCAACCTTCACTGACAGATATCTGTCCACCCTTCACTAATTGTTACAGTATGTCCCTTGCCCTATGCAAATGTGCAGATACAGATAGATACATACTGCTGCCACACATGGATGATTTGCAGTGTGTAGAGTACTCTTCAGGAACATCTACAACATGCCAACACATACATGTGAGTTACATACCTTACCTTAGTATTTCCCTGCTCCGTGTGTTACGGTTTTGTAGTTTTTTTTATTGGTGTTTTTTTTTTGTTTTCACCCTCTATTCAACATTCTGTCTCTGTTTCTCACTCTGTTCTGTTCTGTCTCTGTCTCAGTTGTGTATGTGTCTGTGTCCATGTCTCTCTCTCTCTCACTCTCTATCTCACAGCACCTGCAATGATATAATTGCATGTGTGGACTGCAGGTACAGCCTGCGTTTCTAGGTACCTGCACTTGTGCATGTGACAGCCTCTGCACCAGTTGCTGCCCACCATTCAGTAATTGCATGCAGCCTGCTGTTTGGTGATTGCATTACTCACTTTGATTGCAGCCCACTGCTATAAAATGCTAGGTTAGGTAGGCATAGCCCTTTCAGATTTCCAAGGTGGGGCCCATGCTTGTTTGCTCTGGACACCGTTGTGTCAGTCTGAAGGTTGGTATATGTCTCTTATCTGATGCTAGGGTTGTAGCCAGTTATACGCATGTTGTACTCAAACCTGAATGTTGTTGCTTCCAGTACACACATCTCAGTGTAGACATGTACGCACTCCTCCAAATGTTAACACATGATACATGGGAGTATGTACTTTTTTCTCACTTACACAATTAACTGCCATACAAATGTGGTTATTGCACTGTATTCCTGTGGCCAGTATTAATCCTGGTCTGATACTGTGTGGTGTTTGTAAGGTGCTACTGTAACATTATTCCCTGCTAGGATGGCTGGTTCTCCTTTCACAGTCATGTCATGCAATTCCACAACCACTGCTGGTAAAGACCCACAGAAAAGGATTAGTGTTATACCATTCCTAATTTTCATTTACATTCCCTCATTGTAATGCATGATATATTTATTTCAGAACCAAGTTATTTGTATATCTGCTGTGGCTTAGTGGTAATTCATGCAGTTTATTGTGTTGCGTCTGGCAGAGGTATTTTCTTTTGCTGCTGAGCAGAACAAGGGCCCTGCCATAGAGTGACTAAGGCACTTTTAAGCAGTTGTAAGTGGGTTTGCGCAGGTTTGTGTGATGCTTAGTGATGCTTAGCTAAGCGTACACATGCGCACACTCGCTTAAACCTGCTTACTACTGCTTAAAAGTGCTTACTCCCACTAACCCCTGCGCTAATTTCTTTTAAAGAAAAGAAAATGGGGAGATAGGAAAGTGGTGAAAAAGGGGGCACAAAGAGGGACACACAGTAGGTAAACAAGCTCGGGACGTGCAGGA
Source organism: Protopterus annectens (assembly GCF_019279795.1). NCBI lineage: Eukaryota > Metazoa > Chordata > Ceratodontiformes > Protopteridae > Protopterus > Protopterus annectens. Next base: position 360,538,726 of record NC_056737.1, read on the forward strand.
CGGGTGTAGGGAAGGTCCATAGCTGCCCATTTCTTTAACAGCAACAGCTGTGCATATGCAATGAATTTGGAGTGAAATTTGAAACCTTCCACCCCTGGGAGAGGGGTGAGGACAACAAAGTCTGTTGTACTGCCAGTTCTAATTATCAGCTTACATGTTTGTCCGATGAACATGTGTGCAAAATGGGCAGCTATGTATGGGGCATAATTTTTTTGTGGGTACAGATTGCCCTTTTTTTTTTTTTTTTCAGATGAGAGTGGGAAGTGAGGTAGAGGAAGCATGTATGTCCGTGGAGGTAGGTTGGGAAGGTAAACAGACAAGACAGACAAGGTGCATACAAGGGCGGTGTATGACACATGGGGTGGGTGAACAAAACTGATGGGGTCGGATGTTTGGAAATCGCAAGCCCATGAGCCCACAGATGGTAACAGTGGAACTGAGATCCCCACCCATGTGCAGTCACCACTGAACCTTCACAGCCCCGAGGGTGGCTGTGCTGGAGGCTGCGTAGGACAGGCCGGCTCACCCGTGAGACGTGCCACTCTCACCTCAAGCTGGTGTAGGGGATCAGCAACTGAACGCTGGATCTCCTTACGCACCACAGCCTGGACCCTTTGAAGGGTGACAGGTGGCCCTTCTCCGCCCATGCTTGCACGGGGGGGACGAGCCCAATCCCCTGCAGCGCTTCCACCCGAAGATGGCACAGGACCAATGGAGGAGGGGAGCCCAGGCTGGGCACCGGACCTGCTGGTGCCAGGTGCACTCGCCGGCTGAGGAAGGACAGGTGGGTCCGCTGGGACCGGCCTTCCCATACGTTCTGTGATTAGGTGTGTTTAATTACAACATAAGCAAAACAGCATTCCAGATTAGTTGACAGCATGCAATAACATTCCCATTAACCCAACACACCAAGGGTACAACAGTTGAACAGCAAGCATAACACATGCATATATTGAACCACAGTGGTTATTCCAACAGCATGCAGGGATGTTTGGTAGCAACAGGCCACCATGATTGTGGTGTTTAAACAGGGCACATGCATCAACGTGAATGCAAATATTTATAGAACAATAGGACATATGTCCCAACAAATATTTAAGATTACACATACCCATTGAGGTGTGGAATTGCATGGTTTATGCACATACAGTAGGGTATATAAAAAACCTCGGTTAACATCTTATAATGACCTTTTAGTCTACACTACATTCCTAATGACTGCAAGTGTATATCCCCTACCTGTATTATTACACTTGCCACCATACATTAGATTGTGTAATGGATTTGGCTAGTTCAATATATGCCTGACCTATATCTGACATACTAACTGTCCAGGATGCAGATGTTACTGCTACATATTTCTTGATTGCATTTATATTTCTTTATCTACATATCTGGGGTGTTTTCACATGACATTTTCACTTTGATTTGTACAGAACCCTGCATTTCTTGACACACACTCACATTTCTGGGGAAAAAAATAACATGCTACATGTGTGCCAGGTTTACTTATTCATGCCAGCCAGTAACTGCCTACTGTGGACTGTATATATGTTTCACAGCGACTAGTACTTCCATCACCCACTTTATATGGGACTGCACAACTCTGGGTTGCCAGCACCTTTTCAAACAGTACTGTTTGTATACTGCAAGGGTACAACAACATTTCAGACTCTGTGACAGAGACACACTCTGGGTTTTAGACCTTTATTAATGACATTACACCTTTTCCACAGGCTCACTCCTTTATTTGTTTTAACGGTGTATATGGCAGACATGTTCAAGACATATTATACCTTTATTAATAGGTTAGAACAATCTTTTTTCAGGCTCACTCACTTATTTTATATGACAGTGCCTGCAGAAATATTATTCCAGACATATGTTACCTTTCTTAATGGGTTTCTACACTCTTTTTCTGCCTCTCTGACGTTTTTATCTGACAGTACATGAAGAAGACTTATTCAGGCAATTTTATGGCTGTATTATTGGACTACAACACTTTCTTTCATGCTCTCTCCCATATATTATATATGAATACATGCAGAATAATCACTAACCTGTCTGGTGGTGCAGCCTTAGCAGCCTATCAGCATAGGCTTGCTGATTCATAGCACGGTCACCTGCAGCTGTAAAGTAAATGAAGGGGTATTGAGACATACCTAGCCATTATACATACTCCATTATCAATTCTTACATACTGCATTCCATGGCTACATACTCAGTTGTGGGGCATCTCGCATCCCACGGGGCTCCTGTATCCATTGGTTCAGGCGGTCCTGCTTTCGTCTCTTCAGGTCTGCATGGTGGTAACGGACCTGCTCACCAGTCTGAGAAACACCTGTGGCACTGGTGAGGTCACAAGCTAACCGGTTCCAAGCCTCTGCCTTGTACTCCGTCCCTTGGAACTGGCCCTGCCGGAGTCTTGACTCATGACAGTGGACAAGGAACCAAACCATGTATTTGGACTCCTCGATGTCCCAACGCTGTGCTCGGAAGCGTGTTCCCTCTCCAACACCAGACATTCTAACTGCAGATGTGAGCTACAATCAGCTATGGTGTGTATTCCCACCTGTGGGGCTTAAATATGCTGCATTTCCCACACTTTTTTGTGATTGGCCGTTTTGTAAAATTCTCGGCTGACTGCAGACCTGCTTAGTAATGGTTAAACTACCATTTGTAAGTAAATGAATGTTAATAGTGGCTGTTTCCCCTATGTTGTCATGGCTTAGTGGTTCTGTACTTTGCTTCTGATGCACAGAGTCCTGGGTTCGAACATTGTCATGCATTTTATTTTCATGCTATCCAGACAGGCTAGAGGGTGTGGCTGCATTTAAGCAACTCTGCTCTATGTTGCTCCTCAGTGCCCTACGGTGCCCTGGTTGGCATGGCTCGCACGTCCGCGCAAACACATTGTGCTGGGTAAAGCGCCATTGAACTATGGGCAACTCTATTGCGCTGGGTAAAGCGCTATGAAACTATGGGCAACTCTATTGCGCTAGGTAAAGCGCTATTAAACTATGGGCAACTCTATTGTACTGGGTGAAACGTTGCTTAACTGCAGGCAATTTTATATCAGGATCCTTTAAAATATTTATTTTGTTCACTGATACATTGGCCATTTCACTGCTTTTTAGTAATGTTTAAACATATTTGTCAGGTATTATTTCATATACTGATTTAAAAAATAAATATGAAGGGGAGCGGTGGGACTCGGACCGTGAATGCCTCTTCTTTGTGCGAACGCTCTACCATTATGCTATTGCTATTTGGTGTGATTTGCATTAACATTCTTTCTTATGCTCTTCCATGTCAGAATTGCTAACTCTAGCTAAACAATGGGCACACCCGCGCACACATGCGTAAATACGGGCAGCTATTTTGGGGATTTAAAAAAATATATTTTATGTTTTGCATTTTAGAACTGTGATAGGGGTTTACAATATCAAGGAGTGTGGTGTTGGGTGCAGGGACATTTGAGCGTTCTCGCTCTTGTGTGTGTGCTTTGTTTAGTTTTAAAACACTTGCATGGGCATGAACATTTAGACTGCTCGGCAGTCGGACACACCCCCTGCTTTCTTACACGGTCTGTATAAGACTTACGGTTGAGTCAGCATGCCCTCATGCATATTCATGGCACGCTGACATCATACCGTTCAACTGCAGCCTCTGAGTAAGGCTTATTAAGTCTTACACGGAGGATTCGTGAATCCGGGGGTTACTTTATTCTTTTGTCCTATGTCACATGTTTTCTCACTACCACAGCCCTGACATTACAAATGCATGTACACATACAGACAGTACTGTACTATCTACCACCAAAATGACATTCTCAGGATAGGACATGAGCAGCCTGACAAACAATATTTCAAACTTATAATACAGGCAGCATCACTTAAGTTCTCTGCACCTGGATGGTCTTTGTTAAAAAGAAAGTAAGCAGAGGCATTTGGGCAAACCCCTTACAAAAGCTGACTGTAGAAACAAGAAGACTCCTAGAGAGCTGATATGAAGAATTGCTTGAGTTTGGGATAATGGTTAAGGTCTTCACCTCATAGATAGAAGGTGCAAAGTTTAATTCTGATCATGGGCTATTGGCTAGGCTTAAGATGGCCCTTTAGGGCAGCTAGCCTTGTATTTACCCATTCATCTATTATTTAGAAGTCTACAGACCTGGGGAGTAGGTGTTGGTTTTATGAATTAACTAGGTGACTGTATAGGCAATTGTATAAGATTGCTGACTGCAAGGGATTCTTTTCAGGGACAGAGAAAACCTCCTCAAAAAATGTATGAAAATTAAATGAAAAAATGCAGGGTGGTTAACATGCACCCTATGGTTTGCTCAGCTAAGAAAAGTTACACAGTAACTGTTGCATAGAAGAGATAACAAACACAAGGTGGCTTCGTACAACCTGTAGTTTGCACAGATAACACACAGCAGTAGCTAAGCACAAACTCAAGTCATACAGTAAATGGTATTGATACTCTAAATACATCAATATCTCAGGAATCCCATTTATAATGAGCAAAGTTACTGTATCAGACAGTACACATTCTAAGGCACAGCAAACAAGGTTATGCAAACAAAGTGTACTAAGTTAATCATGTAACATTATGGATCTGTAGGAAATGATGGGCAGCTGAGCATGAACAGTCACAATGCAGACCAGTCACTGGCTGGAAAACACAAAGAGCAGTGTAAGCAATTGCGCATTGACTAAACACTTCTGCTTTTGTGAGCCTAGTCATTTCCACAAGCATACGGCCCCAGTGTCAGTAGTTACTTTTAAAACATTATCACACAGTTTACTGTAGATCAATGTTCCTTCTTTGGCACTAGCATACTACCTGACAATAAAGATTAACAGTCCCACCCCCCACAACCATCCATTTGGACTTTGCTTCACATCATTTAATTTGGAAACTACAGTAGTGGGGAAATATTTGTTATAATCTTTATATGATCAGATTAGAATGGACAAATTAAAAAGAAAAAAGAAAAAAAACTCAAAGGTTAACAATTTTAGCAACAAGTCTGTAGTACAGACTCCATTTTGTAGACAAAGTTAAGTCCTACAAGTTGTTGTTTCTCACTGTGCAATGTTGGGCCAGTCACTTGACCATCCAACGTTTTATGCTTGCCACTGAAAAGCAGACCTTAAAGCAGTACACTTCTTGTTCTTCTTTCGGCTTTTCCCGGTTAGGGGTCGCCACAGCGGATCATCTGTCTGCTCATGATTGGCAGTGGAGTTTTATGGTGTCGAGTTGCCAGTCACTGGAATCACAAATATTATTATTTTCTGCCGATGAATTAATAGTGCCTGATAAGGGTTAGGGGCAGTTACTCAACTACACAGACACACACACACACACACACACACACACACACACACACACACACACACACACACACACACACACACGCACACACGCACACACGCACACACGCTCACATACACACACATAGTAACTAATGCATCTGGCAAGGGCTTAAAGTGGAAGGTACCCTAAAGTACAGAAGTACACAGTGTGAAAAGGACAGACCAAACCTGAGGCAGATACACTATCATCTATCATGTTCAGATTGGACACAAAAAAGCAAGGCCTTAATATATATTAATTTAAAGTGAAGACTTAATTGCATGCACTTCTGTTTAACAGAATGATGCAAAACTCAATAGCAGACAGGGCAACAAGACAATGCAACCATAAAGAATGGACGAGAGAGCGAGTGTATGAGAAAAAGAGAGAGACTGAGAGATAGAAATATAGAGACAGAACAAGACTGCAAGAATTAGATGATGAAATTCCCTAAAAATCACAAAGCAAGACAAAAATAAATCCTTGGATGATCTTGTAAAATGTCATAGTACCAGTGCATTGTCAAAAATCAGTGTTTGTTACGATAACTCTAAACAAGACTTGGCCAAGTCTTTATTTTTTTTTTTGGCCAACACCCTACATCACCTTGAAGTGAAAGTGCATAGATTTGCAGCCCTCTAGCACAGGGCAGGGTGTTGTTCTGTACTAGCAGTGACCTGGTTTTAACTAACAGCCTGAGTGCTGCAGGATCTTCTGGAAAAGGAAGACATGACCATTGGCCAGTCTCTTTCTTTGGTGGGTGGAGGATGAGCTGGAAGTGAGTCACAAGTTCACTGTGTAACTAATGGCTAGTTGCAGTCATGGATTCATACAGAGCTGTGATGGCACTGACAGTTAGCTCAACCTACAGTATGCAGACATGAAAGCATGTATGCAGTATGTTAACCCCTTACATTAACACTCATCATGTTATTGCTGGCAGAACATTAGGCAACAGAAAAAGAAATCCAGGTAACCAGAAGTATGGTAATTCCAGTCTCACTATACTATGCTACACCACATGATTTCTTGCCTCTCCTTTAATAGCCCCTAAAGACAACACTCTACTCGAAACAAGAAGGAAGAAAGGGCCGGGTATGAAGGGTGCAAGGGCAATGGGAGGGCAAAGGACACAAGAGGTGTTGTAGCATATTCAATATCAAACATCAGTAGGGTCCTCAGTACAGAGAAGAAAGATTAATAATGTGTAACAGTTTTACTCCAGATTCCTTCTAATAGTTTTGAGTTGGCCAGACTTAACTGTGAGATTTAAGCTTCTCTGTCTGACTTCCACCACATCTTTCATTAGCTTTTCTGCAGCAGAAGTGCCTGTATGGCAAGACAGTTTCATATAGCAATAACCAATGGTTGGGTGTAGGTAATGCTGGATTTACCCATGGTTAGAATGGTATGGTCATGAGGCCGATACCCAAGTGACCAAAAAAAGCCAACCATGGGTAAATGCAGCATTACCCACACCCAGCCATGAGTTATTGCTATTATACAATGACATTATTTAAGAAAAAATTATTGACTTTTCTTAAATAGTGTCTTTGTATAACAGCACTGTGGTGCTCTTCGATTTTTTTCATCGTATCATGGGGCTTTCTTGATGTAATTTGCACGCATATGGGACTTACATTCCCATGCTTATGCAGTACATCGGTGATTTGGAAAGGAAGCAATGCAGAAAGGAAGGTCTCTGTTGCTTTTTTGTATTAATTTAAAAAAAAAAATCTGAAATCCAGAACTGTTCAGACATACAGGAGACAGAGAGCAGAGAAAATACAATGAAAGTCAGGCACATTTCTTTAGTTTTGCATAATGTACCTGATTTTCCGTGTATTTTTTCTGTCCCTTCTCTGTCGTACCTTTTCAGGTTTCAAAGTTTATTTAATTATTTTTTTTTTTTATTAAGAAAATGGAAAACTCTGTAGCATATATTACTAGAAGAAAGTCTGGGTAACCATACTTTTTTTCTATTGGTATATGCTTGCTTTTACAAAGTGCATGTTCTTGAATGTTAATGGCCAGTCACTGTATAATAAATAATAACACAAGCTTTACAATGCACCTGGAGACATGTTCTTTTAGGTCAGGAGGGGTCTCATACAGATGAGATCTCATCTGGCCTAGAGTATGGGCAGAATTTACTGCTCCCATGCAGAACCTGCTATATAGATGATTTCTGCTCCATTCCCTTTTTACCTGTGAGTACACCAAATGCTCCTTATTGTCCATTTCAACTAGACATTTGGCAAAAGTCACTGGTCAGTCAGAGCCTATCATTCTGCAACTTCCTGCTCCCACTGCCTATTCTTGTTTTGTCTGCTGATACCACAGCCAGTTGTTACCACAGCTAGTTTAGCATGGTACAACCTAGTGGACTCTGAACTACCAGCTATTACACTTGTTGGTTTTATAGTCAGTAATTGTGCGATGTGGTGACCTCACACTCTGCAGTTGTGTCAGTTGTTAGCCTCAGAGCTTATTGTACTAGTGAAATCTCCCAGACAGTTAATGTACCAGCGGTTAGTCTCAAAGGTGATTGTAGTGACAGCTTTTAGCCTCATAGCCAGCTACTGGCTGAACTGCTGGTGTTATAGTGGAAAATCATCTTAATTGATGATGTTATAGAGTTATTTTACCACTTGTTAGATTCATAGTTTGCTAATAAGTTATCTTCTGTTGAGTCAACTACTTCTGTATCAGCCTGTCATTGTATTATACTGTGATCTCTCTGGTGGCGGAACTATGACATCTACATGTTTCACCAGAAGCTGTTGTGTCAGCAGTCAGCTTCGCACCTTGCTACTGTAATAGCTGGTAGCCTTACAGCTACTTTTCCTGACAACTGCAAGTCATATGCCTGCAACTCTATCAGCTGCATGATCGGTGTCCTGTTATCGCACTGCCCTTAAGTCTCACATTATGTTATTGCACCAGCTACAGGTCTCACAACTTGCTGTTGCATTACCTTCAGATCTCACACCCTATTGTTGCACCACTAATGCTACTGCACCAGCTGCTTGCTAAATGCCCTGCTGTTACCCGAGCTGCAAATCTCATGCTCTGCCGCTCTCATATTTTGTAATAATGCAAGCTGCTACATTTGCTGTTTTAATAGCAGCTGATTTCATAGCTTACTCTTGTGCCATTTACAAAACACATACTTTCCTATTATACCAGCTGCTTGTCTGATAGTCTGGGCAGACCTGTAGTGCTGTTTTACTTATTGGAGGAGACAGTGGAATAAGGCCAATACATAGACAGTTTCTTTGTTAAAGATATCAGGCACTGCACAACCTGGCTTATTTTCATAAGCCTTTAAAGCTGGGAGTACAGCAGCCACAAATACAGTATGCGGAGGGAAGATAAACTATTTAAAAAATATGAAACTGCAGTTGCAGCTTGGATTTGCATAGTATTGTTTCTTTATTTTGAGTACACGGTTATGTCTGTGTGTGCTAAATGGACTTGTTCAATTATATTTTTTGAGTACCATTTCCAAGGGATAGTTTTAAGATTTTGGGTATTAAAGTAAGTGTAAATTATAAAACAGATTACTTATCTACTCAAATTTCCTTTCCTTATGACATTTTTATGCATTAACCTATTTAAATCAGTTCCTTCACACAAAATCATATAAAATCAACTCCAAACAGATCTACTGCTTCTTAACATTTGGCTTATCTCCATAAAATTACTCCTTAAGCCCTCCCCCCAAAAAAAAGGTAAATGCTGTTTAGGACCATGCACAGACTTGCTAGAAACTAGACCCTAAACCATTCATCTATTACCACATGAGTGTATCTACTGACCATTTATAACCTCATATAGAAAACGTCCTGTACATTTGTAAATACTTGTTCCAGTCACCCCTGTCACTATTATACTTAAATGTTTCCTTGCCATTATCCTGTTTATATGACACATATGACAATAATACTGTTTCTATGTTACAGTTTTGCAACCTGGGCTTAGCTTGAAATTGGACTTTTGTGATCAGAGCTCTATCCTGGTCAACAAAATGTAAATTAAATGAAATAAAATAGAACTTCGTATTCATATCTATCTTGAAGTGAGGAAAGTGAACCAGACTCCTCTGTGATATTTTTTTAAATTTGGGGAGGTCTGGCATGAAGCAACATTTTACAGGAGTATTTAAAGTTTTAAAGTGGGGAGAGGGCAACATTTGGAGTCTCTAATTACAAATGAGCATTTTTCCTTATTTGCATACTGGGGTACTGGCTTGTCAGATGCCACTGTCTTCACATGGAAATGTTGACACATGGAAATTGGCCATGCTTAGCATCATTTCCATATGAGAGGCTGGTCTGAGGGCTGAGATCACAAAAAGAAGATGGAAAAAGAAGAATAAAACATGGTATACACCATAATAATCTCAGTTTGCATTTGCTGTATTGAGAAACTGGCATATCGGTCACAAACCAGAGTTTCTAAATAGGAGTGCTGATAAAGGGGTGGGGGTTGTGTACCCTCCACTGTGATTATGGTTATCAGTAGTAACATATGTAAATGGCTGCTGACTAAACTAAGCTGATACTGGTCAGTAAGGTAGAAATTTCAAAATAAATAACATACACATCAGAGATTTATTATTTTCAAACAAAAGTATTAAGAAGTAAAACCAGGATGAATCAGACACAGGTTAGTAGAAATGATGAGTGATGTGTCCAGATACATGGTTAGTAAATACTCATCCTTGTATGGTCCTCACATGCCCATTAAGGTTTGAAAAACACAAAATGGGATTATGTCTACTTGTTGCTAACATTGTTTGTAAAGCATAACTCATCAATGGCAGCTTGACAAACTTCATCCAGTCATTAAAACTTTCAAGGAGTTTAGCAAAACAACTGCCATTTATCACTGGCAATAATTTAATAAACAAACAAGTGAGGTAATACCTCAGAGTAATGATCTGGCCAATATTCTGGGCACTAGTTCAAACCAATCTATTACTTTCAGTAACAAAATTTGGACATGTTCCATTCAACTTTATGTGCCATGTTATATGTTTATTTTATTTTATTTAATATACATGTTCTTTGATACATAAGTTAACTCCTTGATCGATCTTCATTTATTTTTATGGGTCTACTGAAAAAGAAAAAAATGAACCAAATAATGATGTTTGCAAGATCAACCAAAAAATGTCAATTTTACAGAGGTCGATGCACTACAAAGCATGTGCTGAGCAAATATCTCAGCACATGCAAAACAAAGTTCAAAAATAGAGACATTTTTTTGCAGGTGGGCAAGCCCCCCCTGCACCCCCACGTGTCAGGAGCTGCACCCCTCCACACCCCATGAAACTTATGTTTAATAACTCTAATATTGCACAATCACTGAGAAAAAGGGAACATTTCCCTACCTGGGGATTGCTGATCTCGCACACCTGTCAGCCATCTCTGTAGTCGACTAAATTTTGTCAACAAAACAAATGTTAACCAAAGGGGGTTTGTCCATTGTTATTTTATATATATATATATATATATATATATATATATATATATATATATGTATGTATATATATATATATATATATATATATATATATATATATATACATATATATATATTTTATATATATATATATATATATATATATATATAGTTCTACTTTCAAATCTCAAAATACTGAAATATCGAATTTCAGTATCTCAACAAGAGAATCACAAAAGTGCAGTTGTTCAAAACTGCATAATAAAACTGAGTATGCTGAATTTGAAGTAGTTGTGGAGTGGTCTGTTGTGTATAGTATGCTGTCCCTTTAAAGTGTAGTGGTTTCTGAGATGTATACATGGCAGCCGATATGTGGTTATGTGCAGAGATTCAGGTAGGTGTGTAGTGTGCAAGGGCTTTGGGTAGAAATGTGTTATATATCATATAAAAGTCAAAGGTGTCCAATAGACTGAAGCTGTTGTATAAAAAATATACTTTAATAAAATAAATAAAAACAGGTGAGCGCTTTCATGATATTATCTCTTCTTCAGACCATAAAACATACAGTCCAACAAAGCATTTAAAAACAACCCTTTAGCCAATAAAAATGAGAGTGTTAGTCATATGACATTAATCACTGATTTAGACCTCTTCTTTTTAGAGCAGGTTTAAAGAGATATAACTGTTAAGCCCTGGAAGCACATCTGCTCTAAAATCTAAGATCCATTTCAACTCCAAAAATTCAGTTTCATTAGTGACATCACCTTCCCTAATGTTGACATTAAATTGATGCAGAACTAAGAACTTAAATTTGTGAGTTTCATCAAAATCTAACACATGCTTAGGTAGTGCATTATTGGGTTTACCATTCCGTATATCATTAGTATGTTCCAATATACGTTTCTTAAGGGTACGGTTCATCCTCCCTATATAGAGTATTTCACATGCTATACATTGTGCCATATAAATAAGATTACTGCTGTTACAGTCTGCATAAAAGCGAAAATTAATGTCCTTAGATATTCTAGGATGAATGATGGAGGTGGTGGACAAAATAAACCTACATGCCTTGCAAGACCTACAAGCATAGGTACCCTGACATTCAGATTATATCCTAGAAGACCTAGGTTGTTTATAACATAGGCATTGTTTTAGAGTTTTGTTATTTCTAAAGACAAACTGCGGGGGTATCACCAACAATTTTGCTTTTATTTTCACCCGTCATTAAAACTGGCCAGTTTTTCTTCATGATGTCACATACAAAATTAATATTGTTGGAATAAGTTAAAACCATTCTATTTTTATCAGATTTATTAACTAGTCATGGGTTAGTTTGCTGTGTCTCAGCCCTCCTAGAAAAATAAAATGTAACTTTTTTCATACTAACCTCTTCTATGGCCCGGTCTTTTTCTCCTATGCTGTATCCCCTTTCCAATAGTTCAATGCATAAAGTATCTAAGGCTGTAGTTAAAGATGAAGCATCAGTATGCAAACGCATTAATCTAAAAACCTGATTCTTAACTACATTTCTAGCAATGCATCGGGGATGCACGCTCGTATTATATAAAATATTATTTTTTTTACAGGGTTTCCTGTACATGCTAGTGGATAGGGCACCTAAGTCATCAATGTTAATCAATATATCTAGGAACTCGATGCATGTCACAGAGTTTTGCATAATAAAACTAAGATAGGATGTCGTGTTCTGCAAGTAGTCAACAAACTGTTCTAAAATATGGGAGGGCCCTTGCCAAACAAAAAAGATGTCATCTACAAAACATCTGTATAACTTCACGTAACTAACAAACAGAATGTTAGAAAAAACAGACTGTTTCTCCCACTAAGCAAGAACTAGGTTGGCATAGGAGTTAGCACATGCTGTCCCCATAGCCACCCCTAGTTTCTACAAAAAGTAGTCAGTTTCAAATGAAAAAATATTATTTTCCAAAATCATCTGTAATAAGGCACAAATGAGCTCTATCTTAGAATTCAAGAATGTTGTCTCAGATACAAGAAACATTCTAACGTTATCAACCCCTAAATCATTAGGGATGACTGTAAACAGAAAGTTAACATCTAAGGTTACAAGGATCACACCTTCTAAGCTATTAGACGTATTAGACCATTAAAACAAGTCCTGAAGAAATTGTTTGGAGTCCTTCAAGATACTTACAACTAAATCTAGGGGCTGCTTCAATTGCTTTTCCACATAAATTGACAGTGGTTCTGTTAACCACCCCCTCCCTGACACAACTGGTGGAACGGGTGGGTTAACTGCATCTTTATGAACTTTTGGCAAGCCACGTACCTCTCAAGACATCTGCAACAACTGGAAAGGCCGCAGAAATACCTCACTAAAAGAATCACAGTCCTAAATCAGAATCACAGGCCTAAAGCAGATGCCCTATGCTGATCGTCTAAATAAACTACAGCCATACACTGTCACATATCATCTACTCAGAGGCAATCTCTGCTTAACATACAGTGCCATGTCAAATCCAGAGCTGTTGGACATGTTACACTTAAAGAAATCCCAATCCCTCAGAGCCACATGCTCCTGGGATCTAAACCTTGTCATCACAATGAATAAAACATGCTGGAGGGATAGGTTCCTGACCCAGAGACTCCCCAGACTCTGGAATAGACTGCCCATACATGTCAAGCAGAGCGCCTCTTTGGCCCTCTTCAAAAGGAACCTTGACGATTGGATGGGAGATAAGAAATTCACCCCGGGGATCACGTCAGTTGCCCTCCCAGACAGGGGTCCAGTGAAGTAAATATTGTGGGAAGAAATAGTCAGGGAATTGTTATGGCTGGGCTTGTATATACCCTACTGCCGATAGCCTAGTACCAACCTATGAACCTATATATCAAAGGTATCAAAGGATGATCCACTGTTAAATAAGTGTACAAATCATAGTCTATCTGACCAGTCATTAATAAGTCATATAAGTAGAAAACTGACCCTATTAATAATACCAGTAATTTGAAATTTCTGTAGTTTCAAATATAAAAATATGGCCCGCTCTATAACTCCTATGCTGTATCCCCTTTCCAATAGCTCACACGTTTTGTAGATGGCATCTTTTTTGTTTGGCAAGGGCCCTTGCATATTTTAGAACAGTTTGTTGACTACTTGCAGAACACAACATCCTATCTTAGGTTTACTATGCATAGCTCTGTGACATTTATTTATTTATTTATTTATTTATTTATTTATTTCCAGTTTGGTGACCGGGGAGGTCCACTGGGCTCAAAGAGCCCATTTTCAGTGGAGGCCCGGGGAGAAAAGCTCCATAGTACAAAGTATAAACTACATAATTCAGAGTACATAGTACAGATAAAAGCTAGATAATTCAAAGTTAACAAAATACAGAGAAAAGCTGGATAATTCTAAGTTAACAAAATACAGAGAAAAGCTAGATAATTCTAAGTTAAGAAAATACAATACATAGTTAACAAAATACAATACACAGTAGCAAAGAGGTGCGGTAACAACTTGTAAGTATTAAATAGCAAACTAAGAACAGTTAAACTGCAGCATATATACAATATATATAATACATATTTATATGTTTGCAGGTTGAGAACAGTAATATAGAATAGAATTTGTTCATTGGTTAGAAATGTCTGATAGTGATCTGAAAGTAGTTATTGAGGGATAGATCCCTGGTCAGTAAGGAAAGAACGGGACTTTGAATGTGATAAAAGTGATCATGAGTTAAAGAAGTTAGGTAGGTAGAGAGCAGTTGCACTTCCAAGTATGGGAGAGGTAGGAATGGAGCTAGGTTTTGAAGTGTTCAAAGTTTTCAGAGATTTGTAGAGATGGAGGGAGATAAAAAGCTTTCAGCCATGGGTCCTGCATTGAGTTCCTAAATATATTGATTAACATTGATGATTTAGGTGCCCTATCCACTAGCATGTATAGGAAACCCTGTAAGAAAAATAATATTTTACATAATACGAGCATGCATCCCAGACACATTGCTAGAAATGTAGTTAAGAATCAGGTTTTTAGATGAATGCATCTGCATACTGATGCTTCATCTTTAAATAGAGCCTTAGATACTTTACGCATTGAACTATTGGAAAGGGGATACAGCATAGGAGTAATAGAGTGGGCCATAGAAGAGGTTAGTATGAAAAGAGTTGCACCTTATTTTTCTAGGAGGCCTGAGACACAACAAACTAACACACAAGCAGTTAATAAATTTGATAAAAATAGAATGGTTTTAACTTATTCCAACAATATTAATTTTGTATATGACATCATGAAGAAAAACTGGCCAATTTTAATAACGGATGAAAATATAAGTAAAATTGTTGGTGATACCCTGCAGTTTGTTTTTAGAAATAACAAAACTCTAAAACAACACCTATGTTATAAACAACCTCGGCCTACTAGGATGCAATCTGAATGTCAAGGTACCTATGCTTTTAGGTCTTGCAAGGCATGTAGGTTTATATGGTCCACCACCTCCTTCATTCATCCTAGAATATCTAAGGACATTAATTTTCATATTTATGCAGACTATAACAGTAGTAATCTTGTTTATATGGCAAAATGTATAGCATGTGAAATGTTCTACATAGGGGAGACAAACCATACCCTTGAGGAACTTATACTGGAACATACTAATGATATACGGAATGGTAAACCTAATAATGCACTAGCTAAGCACGTGTTAGATTTTGATGAAACTCACAAATTTAATTTCTTAGTTCTGCAGCAATTTAATGTTAACATTAGGGAAGGTGATGACACTAATGAAACTGAATTTTTGGAGTTGAAATGGATCTTAGGTTTTAGAGCAGATGTGTTTCCAGGCCTTAACAGTGCTCTCTCTTTAAAGCCTGCTCTAAAAAGAAGAGGTCTAAAATCACTGATGAATGTCATATGACTAACACTCTCATTTTGATTGGCTAAAGGGTTGTTTTTAAATGCTTTGTTGGAGTGTATGTTTTATGGTCTGAAGAAGCGATAATATGGCGATAGCACTCACTTGTTTTTATTTGTTATTTTATTAAAGTATATTTTTATATAACAGCTTCATCCTATTGGACATCTTTGACTTTTATATGTTACATAGTTTTTGGATTTGTCCTGGTCCTGGTACGCTTCTTTCATTATTACATTTTGGTGTTGGTAGTTATTGCAGGAGTCATGGCTGAAAGCTTGGACATAGAGCTGGGATATAATCCTAGTGTCAACACAACTAGATTGATGGGCAATGGCCTTTTAGATATGTCTGTGAGTTGTTTTGCTAAAATGGAACTAACTTCACTGATGAAAATAACTGTTAATCCATTTTTGGATATTAACTTGGATAATGAAATTTCTAGTGATGCTATTAATGAAGTACACAATATGAATACCTTTCGGATGTCTCTTAGAACAATGGAGGATAAGCTTTATAAGTACAAAAGTTTACAATGGCAACTGTTCTACATGGAAGCAGCCCTACATCATAAGATTGTCCCCAGAGAGCTACATGTACTTAAAATGTCCTCTTATGAGAACAGCTACCCTGAACTACTGAAGCGCTGGCAAGTATTGAATTTACAATTAAGCTTTAGCTATATGCATTTACTGAGTGAATTATTTTATCTCGAAGAAGAATCTTTAGCCAGCCAGATTAATGAGTTGTTTTTATCTATTAGTGACACCTATAAGGCTGACATGTACATTAAACACTTAGATGAAGTGCTGTGTAATGTATCACTCTATGACCGGAAACTTCAAAGCGACAAGCATAAAAAATTGCAGAGAGATGTTAAAGACTTTCAAATGGGCAATGTGTTTTCCTGGGCCAGAGAAAGTTCACCAACGAGGAGTAATGAGAACAATTCTGAGGGGTTGGATCTGTCCACAGTGAATGCATCATGTTGGATAGACTCAGTTCTATCAGGAGGGCGTGATAAGATGGATGTAAGCATCAGCAGAGGTCCTGTGTCAACAGTAGACTCTACTACAGCAGCCCCCCATGTTGTTTTAATGGCGGAGCATGGAATAAGTCTTCTACATGCAGAGAAAATGCAGTTGTCTTCCTCCACAACTGTCCATTTTAATGAATCCACAATAAGCACTCAAGCTGTGCCGGTAGTGAGACCTAAAGCACATAGAGGGCAAAGCCCTGACTGCTCGAATAACAACACTACTTTAAATGATAGTGTTTTAACTAAAGATTAAATTTTTTTAAAGATAGCACTCCCAATAAGGCAGGAAAAGAGAAAAGGCCATTCGCACAGCAGGCAAGGGAGGCAGAGCATGAGATCGGATACACCGACCAAATGAAAGAGACTGGACTCAGTGAAACGATAGGAAGCAACTTGATTTTTAACTTGATTCCTTCCCACTTACACCAGAACAAACTGCAGTCCTTAGTAAAGGACTTTCATTTATTCCAGCTACTGCCACTAATGTAACAGATGTACTGTTAGAGTTACAATTATTTGCCAAGAAATTAATGCTTGGGGTGACTTTCCCAGAGGGGAATGAACTGCCTAATGTATTTAGGAAGCCTAGTATATTTACACTGAAGTTCTCACTAGCCATAGAAGCATTCATTAATATGTGTGAGAAGGACTTAAGAACTGGATATATGTCCCAAAGTTATGAGACTGAGTTCTATAATTTAACAATTAACGAGACAGTAGCACTGCATGAATTGACTAAGATGCAACAGCTCAGCATTAGGCCAGCAGATAAAGGAGGTGGAATTGTTTTGTTAGACAAAAGTGATTATAATGAAAAAATGATGGCTATGCTAACAGATGAAGCTGTTTATTTGAAACTACAGAAATTTCAAATTACTGGTATTATTAATAGGGTCATTTTTCTACTTATATGACTTATTAATGACTGGTCAAATAGACTATGATTTGTACACTTATTTTACAGTGGATCTTGCTTTGATACCTTTGATATATGGCTTGCTGACGGTTCATAAAGATGCAGTTAACCCACCCCTTCAACCAGTTGTGTCTGGGAGGGAGTAGTTAACAGAACCACTGTCAATTTATGTGGAAAAACAATTGAAGCAGCCCTAGATTTATTTGTAAGTATCTTGAAGGACTCCAAACAATTTCTTCAGGACTTGTTTCAATGGTGTAAATATGTCCAATAGCTTAGAAGGTGCCATTCTTGTAACCTTAGATGTGAACTCTCTGTTTACAGTCAGCCCTAATGATTTAGGGGTTGATTATCTTAGAATGTTTCTTGTATCTGACACGACATTCTTGAATTCTAAGCTAGAGCTCATTTGTGCCTTATTGCAGATGATTGTGGAAAATAATATTTTTTCATTTGAAACTGACTACTTTTTGCAGAAACTAGGGGTGGCTATGAGGATAGCGTTTGCTAACTCATATGCAAACCTAGTTCTTGCTCAGTGGGAGAAACAGTATATTTTTTTCTAACATTCTATTTGTTAGTTATGTGAAGTTCTACAGACGTTTTGTAGATGACATATTTTTTGTTTGGCAAGAGCCCTCCCATATTTTAGAACAGTTTGTTGACTACTTGCAGAACATGACATCCTATCTTAGGTTTACTATGCATAGCTCTGTGACATGCATCGAGTTCCTAGATATATTGATTAACATTGATGATCTAGGTGCCTTATCCACTAGCATGTACAGAAAACCCTGTAAGAAAAATAATATTTTACATAATACGAGCATGCATCCCCAACGCACTGCTAGAAATGTGGTTAAGAATCAGGTTTTTAGATGAATGAATCTGCATACTGATGCTTCATCTTTAAGTAGAGCCTTAGATACTTTACACATTGAACTATTGGGAAGGGGATACAGCATAGGAGTAATAGAACGGGCTATAGAAGAGGTTAGTATGAAAAGAGTTACAGCTTATTTTTCTAGGAGGCCTGAGACACAACAAATTAACCCACAACCAGTTAATACATTTAATAAAAATATAATGGTTTTAACTTATTCCAGCAATATTAATTTTGTATGTGACATCATGAAGAAAAACTGGCCAATTTTAATGACGGATGAAAATATAAGTAAAATTGTTGGTGATACCCCGGAGTTTGTTTTTAGAAATAACAAAACTCTAAAACAACGCCTATGTTATAAACTACATAGGCCTACTAGGATATAATCTGAATGTCAAAGTACCTATGCTTGTAGGTCTTGCAAGGCATGTAGGTTTATTTGGTCCACCACCTCCTTCATTCATTCTAGAATATCTAAGGACATTAATTTTTGTTTTTATGCAGAATGTAACAGTAGTAATCTTGTTTATATGGCACAATGTATAGCATGTGAAATGTTCTACATAGGGAAGACAAACCGTACCCTTAAGGAACATATACTGGAACATAATGATATATGGAATGGTAAACCCAGTAGTGCACTAGCTAAGCACATGTTAGATTTTGATGAAACTCACAAATTTAAGTTCTTAGTTCTGCAGCAATTTAATGTCTACATTAGGGAAGGTGATGTCACTAATGAGACTGAATTTTTAGAGTTAAATGGCTCTTATATATTTTAGAGCAGATGTGTATCCAGGGCTTAGCAGTGCTATCTCTTTAAAGCGTGCTCTAAAAAGAAGAAGTCTATATCACTAATGAATGTCATATGACTAACACTCTCATTTTGATTGGCTAAAGGGTTGTTTTTAAATGATTTGTTGGAGTGTATGTTTTATAGTCTAAAGAAGCGATAATATCGCGAAACTGCTCACCTGTTTTTATTTGTTATTTTACAAATGTAAGATAAAAATAAAATAAAAATAAATAAATAAAGTATATTTTTTATACAACAGCTTCAGCCTATTGGACATCTTTGACTTTTTTATGTTATATACTTTTTGAACTTGTCCTGTTCCTGGTACGCTTTTTTTATTAGTAGAAACGTGTTATGTTTTAATTTGTTGGGAAGTTTTAGGAGTAGGTTGGGATAGGTCAGTGACAGTGTGTGTGTGTAAGTTTTGAAAGTGGTGATTTTTGTACATGTGTAGTGTGTTTTTCTCACGGGTATAGCTTTGACATTGTGCAATGGGAGTAAAGGGTGCATAAACACCAGAAGTCTCAACCTCAAAATGCACACACTCGAGGCTTTCCTCAGCATGGAGAAAATCGATGTTTGTGCAGTGACGGAAACCTGGTTCAAGGCTCAAGAGAGCACCCCAGCACTGCCAGGTTACAATTCATATCATACCTTCCGGCCTCAGTTACCGGATCGCAGTACAAAGGGTGGAGGTGTATCCATATTCATCAAGGATACCCATATCTCCAGGAAAGTAGCACAGCATGATGCCCCAGAGATCATCCATGCGCAACTATCAGCAGGCAAAACACATTTCAAGTCATAGCCGGTTATAGATTGCCCACCATGTCCCAAGATACTCACTCTGCATTCCTTGAGACATTGGAAAATATAAAGGTCCTACCCAACACCATAATCTTGGGTGATTTCAACTACCCTGGTATAGACTGGGCGAACTACCAATGTTCCAACTCCTATGCTCAGCGATTCATAGAATTTATAAATTCAAATGCCCTTGAACAACTAGTATGTTCCCCCACTAGAGGGGACAACATATTGGATTTAATCATCACAAATATGGGCGCCCATTGTACCACACCCGTTATCACCCCTCCTTGGTCAGATCCGACCACAAACTGATAACCCTGGACATCCTCACTCCTCCACCTCCCTCAATCAAAGAAACCATAGTCAAAAACCTTTCCAAAGCAGACTTCAAACTACTTGCATCCGAAGTGGAAAGCTTCACTATTCCCTTGCAGAAGGATAATGATATCCAGGATGCGGAATCCTACACCAAGGCACTCTATATGCATCTTCAGGATTGCATGGACCGTGCTATCCCAATTAAAACCAAGACTCCTTCCTCAAGCAAGAAGAAACCAGCCTGGTGGACCACGGCCATAAGCAAACTTTACAATAAAAGGAGGAGACTTATACAAAAAAAGGCCAAATCTCAAGTAGAAAAATCATCCTTGATCAGCATTAGTAAAACATTGAGGGCCCTCATCAAGCCAACTAAAGCTAATTTTGAAAAGAAAGTTGCCAAGGATGTCAAGGATAACCATAAGGCCTTCTATGGCTACATCAAAAACCTAAATGGCAGCGCTCAGGTCTGTTCTGAGCTAGTACAAAATGGAACAAAATACACTGATCCTTCTAACATTGCCAACATCTTGGCTGACAGCTTCAGTGCAAACCCCCCCCCCCCCACCACCTACAGGGCCTATTACCATTCTAGCGGATTGTGTAAGTCCAATTATTACTGATACATTGGTTAACAAGGCTTTATCTAAAGCTAAAAACACTGCCTCCATGGGACCAGATGGTGTCCCAGGCTGTGTCATACGCAAGCTCCAAAAGGAATTAACCCCGCATCTTAATACCCTGTTCAGTCTCAGCCTCTCCACACGATATGTGCCCATAGAATGGTGCACGGCAATGGTGGTCCCGCTACACAAGGGTGGGGCCACAACTGACCCTGGGAACTACCGACCAATAAGCCTGACCAGTCTGATCTGTAATGCTATGGAGCGAATCATTATGGAACTCATAAATGGAGAGATTGGGAACCTCCACTCGCTGGACCCCACACAGTTCAGCTTCGTCAAGGGCAGATCATGCCTCCTGAACCTGGTGGATTTCTTTGAGACAGTTACTCAGGCTATAGATAAGGGAAAGGAGGTACACATGGCTTACCTTGACCTTGCTAAAGCATTTGACACCATTCCCCATTCAGGTATTATTGATAAGCTCACCAGCCTGGGCATAAACCCTTACGTCACAAGATGGTTCGCAAACTGGCTCTCAGACAGATCCCATAAAGTAAGAGTAGCGGGATCTATGTCCGAATCCAGACCAGTAACGAGTGGTGTACCTCAGGGCTCTGTCCTGGGGCCCCTCCTGTTTGGCATATACTTCTCAGAAGTACAGGCAAGCACGGAAGGGCTGTGGCTGACTAAGTTTGCAGACGACTGCAAACTGGGTGCTATAATAGAGTCTCCGGCTGACATGGAGATCCTCCAGAAGGGCCTAAATGAGACTGATGCATGGTGTCAAAGCCACAAAGCCATGGTCTCAAGCTAAATGCAAAAAAATGCGTAGTAATCCCCTTTGGAAAAAACAGAGTACCCACAAACTACAACATAGGAGGTAATCCCCTGAAATCTGAAGAAGAAATAAGGGATCTAGGGACCCAAGTAGCCTTTGATAACCATGTTGCCAAAGTGGTTAGAAAATCCTTCTATGTGACCCATCTGATCACGAAAGGGTTTGCATCAAAATCTAAGGATGTAATGGTGCCCCTCTACTCTTCCCTCATCAGACCCATTATTGAGTACAATGCACCAATTGGAATGTACCTGGCTAGACATCTCCAGCAGCTGGAGAGACCACAAAGGTACCTAACCAAGAGGATTACTGGCCTCAAACAGTTGCCCTATGCAGCACGATTGAAAAAGCTAAGACTGTTCTCTGCTGCGTATCGCTTTCTCATAGGCAATCTCTGTCTAATGTACAGAGCCATGTCCAACCCAGAATTGTTGAACATGCTACATCTTAGCAAAACCAAATCTACTCGAGCTACATGCTCTAGGGATATAAACCTCAACACAACAATGAATAGAACATGCTGGAGGGATAGATTCCCTTCGCAGAGACTTCCCTTACTATGGAACAGGGTCCCGATCTACATAAGACAGAGCCCCTCACTATCACTCTTCAAGAGGAACCTTGATGAGTGGATGGGTAACAGAAAGTTCACATCGGGGATCACACCAACAGCACTACTAGATAGGGGCCAAGGGTACTAGCTGCTAGTACAAGGGTCTAGGGAACTACTAAAGGGGCAGTGAATACCACACAACATGGCTGGGCTAAGATATGCCTTCGGGCAGATAGCCCAGTACCAACCTATGAACCTATAACAGTAAGTTTGTTGTTTTTTTCATGGTAGTGTGAACTTGGATTTGATATATGTAAGCAGCAGGAGAGTGGGAGGGTGCAGTTTTGGAGGGGGGCACATCCCCCCTCCCCTGCTTAAATGTAGATTACTAGGGTTTTATTGGTGTGTGTGCTGTTTTGTTTTATGATGGTGCAGGGAGGAAAGTCATGTCTGTATTTTTCATTGTATGGTGGAGGGTACTTTAAAAAACAAAATTTTGTATACTGAAAATTCTGTATTATGAACTTTGACTATAGTGACTTTCATTTTTTTAATCTTTCGTTGTAGTGGATTTTTGTCGGGATACTGAAATTCAGAATTTCAGTATTTCAAGATTTGAAAGTAGAACTATATATATATATACACACACACACACACACACACACACACACACACACACACACACACACACACACACACACACACACACACACACACACACACACAGGTCTATTTGTTTCATTGAATCTCATCTCACTGAATTTTATTTCACACTGACCACATCAGTGAAAACACAAATTACTGAAAACTCATTTCACTCAATCTCATTTCACTGAACTGAACTTAGTGTATATGGCACTGTGTACAGTACTGTAAGACAAGTAAAAGGTATATGCCCTTTTCCCCACTATAGTACGATCATGAAGTTAGTATATATAGTTAGGGGGTGTGTGGGAGGCACAGCCCCCACATTGGGGAGTGTGGGGGGCATAGCCCCCCCACCTTGTTTGTTTTATATTGCATTTTACCAAAAACTTCAAAACAATACATTTTCAACCACAGACATGCAATCGTTGCAACACCAATGACTAACTCTCTCCAGAAGACAATATGTATTCAAACTAAGTGGTGGGCTATGCCCCCCACACCCCACAACTATATATACTAAATCCAGGATCACACTACAGTGTGGAAAAGGGCATATACCTTTTACTTGTCTTACAGTACTCCACACAGTGCCATATATACTAACTGCAGTTCAGTGAAATGAGATTCAGTGAAATGAGTTTTCAGTGATTTGAGTTTTCAGTGAGGTGGTCGGGGTGAAATGAAATTCAGTGAAATGAGATTCAATGAAACAAAGTAGACCCCATATATATAGGTTTACCATGATAAGGTTGAATGCACTAACATCAATCGTGCATTCAACCAAAAAATAACATCTAATCCTAACATATCTAAACAGAGGAATGTCGAAAATAGCTTGTATGAAAAAGTAAATTCCATAATATCGACATTCCCCTCTTTCAAATACAACAGTTAGCTCGCCTCTACTATTTTGCAGGGGATCCCCCACAGCCCCCTACTTAAATATACCAACTCCAAGATAGCACTACAGTGAATAAATGGAGTACTTCCCTGTTCCTCACTGAAGAGCGACCTCCCTCCACAGTCTCAGCGCGCACTTTCTCGACTAACCTCATTCGATCGCTCGTCATTCAATTTCCCACCCCCGTACGAACCGTGACTTCACACATCAGCCATTCAATGTCCTGCAGTTTGGGTAAGTGATATCACCCCTATATATATATATATATATATATATATATATATATATATATATATATATATATATATATATATATATATACATATATATATATATATACATATAATATATAAAATTAAAATACATACATACATATATTTACATTTTTCTTGATGCACAAATTTTGCTCAGTCTACCCATCCTCATCCATTAGTTCAAGGATTATTTGTAAGTAGGATAAATGACCTTCAAGGGTCAAAACAGTCTATGGGCATCAGGAAAGAAACTGGAATTTATTCCAGTTCATGACACAGATGTCATGAGTTCTACACTATCTTTAAAGTGGTTTCTGGGTAAGAAAATTATGAGAGTTATAGATTCTGCCACAGTGCAATAAAAGCAACTGTACAAAGAATGCTTACCACTTTGCTAAAAATGATAACGAAACTTTATTTTGACAGAAAAATGCTGCAAAAACAATCATAATTTCTGAACAATCTGAAAGACATGGAAATTAAAGCATGTTATACACTGACGTGTGCACAGATATCATCTTGATTTATCCAAGTTGATGCTGGAGAAAGGTTCTTCCATAACCTTTCACCAAATACAAACTCAGTTCAAGTCTTATTTGTGCCAGAGTACTATATCCTACAATCTAGGACAGCTATAGCTGACAGACAAGTGGTATGATCCCATTTAATAGCACTGGTATTGGCTAGATGCTACCACCGGAATGTCTCATAACCTGTCATCCCTTATCAATATGATTTATTTATTTATTTCATTTTTGCTAAGCAGGTAAGCGGGCTGGTCTGAGGATCCTTTTTCAGCTGCACTGCAGGTCAGAGGCAGAACTTGCCTGTTTCTATTATAAACAAAGTATTTACAAGACAGTGAACAACATTTAGATATCTTCAATGCAGTAACCAATATTTTGGATCAATTCATTTTGTGTGTGCCACGAATATGAGGTTCTGACAGAATAAAAAAATTGATGGCTAAAGTGGGGACATTCCCATGTTATAACTGTATGCTGTCAAGACATTATTATACATACTGAATTCACACACGCTATAACTAAGAAAAAATATATGTGTAGGGCATCATCCACCTGGATAACATGTAATATTATTTATCTTGCCAGGTATGCAAAATATTTAGCATTTTATGTAGGGAAACTGACTTGCAAGCTTAAAGACAGAATTATAGAGCACAAATCAGACATCAGGAGGGGTGTAGAGACTAATGCCCTAGCAAAGCAGAGCAAAGAGGAAGGTATGGAACACATATTTAAGTTCTATGTAATTAAAGTTATTTATCCAAATAGAAGCAGTGGTAATGTGAATAACTTATTAGAACATATGTATATAGAATATGAATGGATAATAATGCTTCAGGCAGATATTAAACCAGGGCTAAATACTTCAGTTAGCATTAAACCGGTGCTTAATATATATATATATATATATATATATATATATATATATATATATATATATATATATATACATACATACGCATTTTTATATGTAAAACCCATAACATCTAATTTCATAACATTAAGACCAGAACATCTAAAACCCAAAACATTTAAAACCCATAACATTGAATTTTATAACATCTAACAGTACAAATCACATGAAAATACCATCCCCACCACATATAACGAAATATAATGACACCAAACTACCAAACACACTTTTGACTACGTTTCTGTGCAGGGGGTGTGGGAGTGGATCCCCCACATGGGGGGGGGGTGCAGGGGGGCTTGCCCCCTGCAGAAATGTAGTAAAAAGTGTGTTTGGTAGTTTGGTGTCATTATATGTGGAGGGGATGTTATTTTCTTGTGATTTGTAGTGTTAGATGTTATGAAATTCAATGTTATGGGTTTTAGATGTTTTGAGTTTTAAATGTTCTGGTCTCAATGTTATGAAATAAGATGTTATGGGTTTTCGATGTTTCAAATAGACCTATATCTATATATATATATATATATATATATATATATATATATATATATATATATATATATATATACATATATAATATATATATTTTTAATATACACATACATCCTTAGTAGGATTTTATTTTCTGTCTTTTTATCTTTCTATTTCTTTGAATATGCTGTGGATTACCTGACTCTTTTAAAATGATATACCTTTTAGATAATTGTGTTGAAACTGGGTTATGTGATACCAATTAACTAATTGTGATATGTATATAAGAAGTGGTGATTTTAAGCATTTGATGCACACTGGGAAAGGACATAGTATGAAAGCTTTGTCAACTATTAAACTTCGTTTTATTGTATTCTTGAGTTGGTAGAGCGTTTCCTTCATTGTATTTTCTTTGTGGACATTATTGTTGTTTGTTATACAGTGAAGGTTAACCTTCAAGTTGGTCCCTTTTTCTTTGTTGTAAATATGCAATTCTGGCAAGAAAAATCAAATTAATCAAATATGTTTATATTTTTTTCAAAAATCTAATCTAAATGACTTTCTAAATAAACATGCATTTTCCATAGCCTGTAATTTCTCTTCCTATATCAGTCTCGTATTTTCAGAATTTCGAAAATTTATTCCAAGCACATTTATATTTGTCATATTAAATTTATTAAATCTGGACCTGCCACAGATTCTCAATTAACCCTCTTCAAAATATTTTTCAATTCTTCCACCTTAATCTTCTTTTCCAAATCCTTATTATCATTTTCTGAAAAAGTATCTACTTTCCATTCATTACTAGGTTGTCTTATCTGTGCTATAAAAGTTAATCTAACATGCTTTTCTATTTCCATAATCTTATCTTGTGTACTATGTAATGCAACTGAAGTATTCTTCCTTTTCTTATAATACTTTTGTTTTCTTTAATAAATGTGCTCAGGTATGGCACAATTTCTTGTTTTTTTTCCTTGTAAAAATATGTTTGCTTACCATGCTGACCAATCTTTATAAAAGACCCTCATCTCCATATGATCCTGTCATAAACTGAATACATCAATTTTTCCTTTATCATCCCATTTAACTTCATTAATTATTTTTATTCTCTTACATTTGTATACACTCAGAATGAAATTTTAATGCAATCCAGATTGCTCTGTGATCCAAAAAAAAACTGTCCCCAAAAGACCTTCTTCTACAATTTGTAATACTAATGAAATCAAAAAATAGTCTGTCAGTTTTATGTTCTCCTCTACTACATGTCCAAGTACTCATTTTTCAAATATGCATATATGTAAATGTCCATATTTTATATCTAACACCTTTTTAACATCATACACTTTGTTTTTCTGCTGCCTTATATTACAATTAACATGGCCTACAACAATTATTTCCATATTTATTCCTGTATATCAAATTATATCTTTAAATATCTCTTCCAAATCTCTTTTTGTTAAATACACATTGTTTGTTTGTTTCTTTCGGCTTTTCCCGGTTAGGGGTCACCACAGCGGAACTCCAGTCTGCTAATAATTGGCAGTAGATTTTGACGTGCTGGCTTGCCGGGCCTAACGCATAACCTTCAACGAAGGAATGCCCATTCATGCATGTCGCCACACAGAAGACGCTCTAACTGAGAATCGAATGGGCAACGTCTAACTGTGAGGCGACAATGCTACCGCAGCACCACCACCGCAGTATTTTTTGTTAAATACACATAAATCTCTATAATACTAAAGACCTGATCTTTCCATCTTATAGTAAGAAATGTTATTTGACCCACCATAATGAAAGTAATATTCAAAATTTTTACCATATCTCAATATAAAATTATTATTCCTGGACATGTCTCTCTCTCTCTCTCGCTCCCCCCCCTAAATTACAAATTACATTTTTCCCCACAATACTTCGTTAGACTCCATCTTCTTTTGTTAGAAATCTAGTATCTTCTAATATAATAATGTCACTTTCTTGCTTTTTGCACCACTGAAGAACACCTATCCTTCTTACAAAACTCTTTAAACTATTAACATTTAATGCACGTATCGTACATGAAATGATGACTTTCTCATATTTCACTCATCCTTTTCCTTTCTTTTTTCTTCATTATGTCCTTCTAAAATTTTTCTTTTTCTCTCTTGAACTCTCTTCTCAATAGAATTTATTTTTTGTTTAACTAAATTCCATTTTATATCTCTGCTATAACTTATTCCTGACTCTTCTTCATTACCTTTATTGAAATTCAGTCTTTCATTCCTAATTTTCTGTGATTTGTTTACTTTCCAAATTATTTTCTCTTCACATTCTCTTTTTGCATCCATTATTTTTACATCTGCATCTGTAAATTCAGTCTCTTGACTCTGTTCTATCAGTGTTTCTACTGTCTCTTGCCCTGGGATTCATGAAGCTCGGCGCAAGGCCGTTGTTAGGCTCGCGCCGACCGTGTGGCATGTAGATGGTGCAGTAGCGCCATATGCATAGTAATGAAGGCGTGCTGCCGCCACAGCCACGTGCATAGGAAACGAGCGCGAGTGCATGAAGCGTGTCGAAATGCCGCATGGAGGCGTGGAAATGTCGGCTGTTGATGTGCAACCTAAAATGCTGGAATATTACAATCTGCCTGCAATAGTAATCACACCTGTCAGTGTCCGTGAATACTGAAATGTATGAAAAGCATGCAAGACAGTTTTTGCGAACACAAAATTAAGAAGCAAACACAAATGCATGTTAGCGAATATTGAGTCTCCATCCCTCGAACAAATGACATTTAAAACCGTGTGCCCGTATTCTAATGCAGTGTAGATAGCTATACCAAGTGGAAGTGAAACGCATCATGTTAGCGAGCCGCCAGTAGCTACGTGTAGCCCAGTGGTCAGGGTTACCACCTGTTCCACATTGTGAGGGATAGTACACAGCTGGGCAGTTGTGTCCATACCAAAACCATTATAAATGTAAAATATCCTGCGACTGTATGACATAATTATGCCCCACATCACATGTAATAGTCACATACAATAGTTATTTCCGTATGTAACATACCACGTTACAAGAAATAGAATAAGCAAGTAAACGAAACAGAAGGAGTATATAAACTGCTACAACAATAAGCTAACATGTAGGCATAAAACAAAAGTATTATCCATAGTACTGACCGTGGGTATGTGTTATCCTGTAGAATCTGATTTGTGTCTGGACTATATCCTATCCTGGCCATATGAAAAGGTGGCAACCCTACCAATGGTCAGAGCATTAGGCCAAAATCCGCCCATATGTGGTCCAAGCCGTTCTTGTCAGGATGTGTCAAAGTTGAACGGGTATTACCCAGGTGTACCTACCATGTCATGAAAGATAAGTATTTGCGTGTACCTATGTGCATGATGTACAGCATGTGGAAGGTGAAAAATGCCAGGGTAGTCCTCACAACCATACAGGTAGCTGACATATGTAGTGTATGCAATGTGTTCCCTTGACTGTGCCATGGGCCATCAAACAAAGAAGGGATGGATGGAGTGTCAGGAATATGTGTATGAGGGGGATGGGTAATGGTATAATCCACAAAGGCGAGACTGTGTTGGATGCACAATAGGTGAACTGGAGGTGTATGAGGTAGCAGCGGGTGAATCAGAAAGAAACACAAAGAACAAGCATACACATCCGCAATACAACCTGACAGGTCAGACTGTAGAACACAATCACACAAACATATGAATATTAAAATGTGCGATACACATGTATAGAAACGTCACCGGCACATACCCACAGAATGGTCTGGATAGAAATGGCTCATCCAAATGCAACACACCTGGATGCATAATTGAATACCCATCATCCCCTCTACAGCACACAACCCGCCCCCATTCCTGAACATCCACCAAATCCAGCCATACTTGGGCTACTAGCTTGGCGCAGCCATATCTACACATAGTGACCACTACCCATATGTAGTAGGCAGTGTCATCCTAGGCAGTGTCAGGATTGCAAACTATGTATCCCTTGCATGTAAAACCCTAACACATTTTCGTCAATCCAAAAGAATGGACGGTAATTGGCTTGTTCAATTTTTGGATATCTCTCATGGAATAAGTATCCTGTGTAAATATCAGACTTGGTATCACGACACGATGTCCAGTCCTGTAGACATCTGGACACAAGTTGTATGTGCAGTAGTGGTTCATGAGACTGTTCAGCCTCTTGACGGTCATGCAGAACCTACTACCCAGGATCAAACACCTGCTCGTGATGCACGTCTCCCCACATGAATTATCGAGAGAATATATTGTACACAGTCGCATAGTGGCACCTGGAAATAGGGTGATTAAGGTGCTGACGTAAACAGGGTACCTCCTGACCCACTGTGTGAGGGACAGTCACTGTCTGGGTAGGTGTGTCCTGACCAAGAATGATACAATGGCAAATGTCCTGTGATTGTAGGAAATAACTATGTACCATATTTCATGTAACAGTTGCCTAAAACAGTTATTTCTGGATGTAAAATTTGTAAATTGTACAAGAAACGGAATAAGCAACTAAAGTGCTACAGGACTAGGCTCTCATATAGGAAAATAATAAATGTTCTAAACCCTGTACTGACCGTGGGTATGTGTTGGCCTAAACAATCTGGTGTGTCCAGAATATATCCTATCCTGTACATATGAAAATGTGGCAACCCTACCAATGGTCAGAGCATTCACACAATAACTGGCCAGCCTCTTAATCACTCACAAAACCAGTGACCTTTGGAGGAAAGGTGTTGAATGACACTTGAATGACTAATGACAATAATTAAGAGTAATAGACGTTTTTAACTGCAGAAAATAAGTATTAATACATATGGCTCTGAATCTGTTAACACGTTTCAAGTTGATAGTACTAATATTATAGAAGTGTCAGTGATTGTCCCTGATTTGTCATTGCCTTGTCCCTGTCACTGTTGAAATTAGTCCCTGAGTATTACAGAGGTCTGTACACATATGTACACCAACCAACTGTCACATTTGTTGACAGTACTATTGCATACCTGTAGTGAAGTCATAAGTGATGTCCAGAATAATATTCATCATATATATGAATTAATGAAATAGTCAAATGTGAAGGGAAACACCGGTGGAAACACCCCCCACCCTGTATTATGTAATGGAACCACCCCCCCACCCTGTATTATGTAGTGCCAACATCTGGTCAGAGGTGCCCAAACCCCTGCGTCTGTAAACACAGGTGTAATGTTAAAATTGGGACCAACTCTGTCCATGTGCTACGTCTGACATTTGAACAGGTACAGGGCAGTTCAGGTCACCAGTCGGACAAGCCTAAACCCGGATCACCACATGAACACCCTGACAATCAAACACATGTATGTGCCAGGACTATAAGCTTTGGAGTTCTGAATATCCTTGGAGTGAGTAAACATGCAGCACGGGTCCAGAGCAGTAGGGAATAGGGAATGTCGCATGTGTAGTACTGTGGTTTTCCCAGCAGGAGAATGGATGCCTGCTGTGTAAGTGAAGCGGTGAGGCATATGTTAGGGTAGCTATGAACCAGGGGTATACATATAAATGAAGCAGAACACCAATAGTGTAGTGGTTAGAGCATCCGCCTAACGTAAAGGCATTCCCGGTTCAAGTATGACTATATCACATATCATTTTTTTGTGTAATGAATGCCTGTGTGCTGTAAAGCCAACATTTAAACATGTAAAGGTGAACGTGTATTTCGCATGGGGCTGTTAACCGGATTCCATCAAAGTGGTACTGTCATAATGAATAAGGCACATGTAAGCACAAAGAAGTGGCAGTAAACATATGTAACTCACAATAAGGATATGCAAGTGCACCTGTGCGGGTGTAAGCAGCTCCCAGCATAGCAAATGTATGTTGTTTTGTACAGATGTAACATATATATATATATATATATATATATATATATATATATATATATATATATATATATATATATGTGTATAGATATATATCCACAGACATAAAATAAAGAAATATATGAAAAAAAAAAAAAAATATATATATATATATATATATATATATATATATATATATAATGAACGCCGAAAGAAGAAAGCATACACAAGGGTTGTGAAGGGAATCTAGAGCAACTAAGGTATTATATAGTGCTTGCAGAATATGTCAGATAAAGCTGCACAAGAGTGAGTAGAGCACCACTATTCACACCATTGGCAGGGTTATACCAGTGGCCATAATATCGTTGAACTGCTACGTCAACATTACACACAGATGGAATGTAGTTCATGTTGTGACCACCTACACTTGTAACCCGCAAATGTTCATAATCCATAACACCAGGAAAGGCACGTATGTGCAAATATAAATGGCGGGAGACCCTGTGAATACATGAGGTGGTACAAAATGTGTGTAGGGCCCCTAACGCTCTGGAGAGGGCAATGTGTAAAGATGTGTCATGGCTACGATATCAGGTGGATAATGGCTGTTACACATGGAAACTCAACATGGGTGGGCTGGAGAAACTATGGCTATGCGATTATGGAAACAGGAGTGCCAGGGTTGGTTACGCCGGTTGCAATGGAGTGGCTCATGTAGGTCAGCTAGTATGTAGGTGCGATTCCCAGCTACAGCGTCTTCTGCATGGAGACATGCGTGAATGGGTGTACCTTCGTTGAAGGTTGTGCATCAGGGCTGGCAACTCGGCACATAAAACCTATCTACCAATCATTAGCAGACCGGAGTTCCGCTGTGGCGACCACTAACCGGGAAAAGCCGAAAGACACAACAATATGCAGACATCAATATGTTGACGTACATTCTCTGTAACACATGCACTCCATTTATTGACATAAATAATATGAATGTGCACAGAAACAAATACAGTAGCAGGAATAATAGGCTGTGCAGATGAGGAATAGGTCAAATGACACTGTATCACATCACACTTATCAGCGGTACTCCATACATGAACAAAGTGCAACATCTGTCCACTGTATAACGTGCTATATACCGATTACAAGTTATATATATATATATATATATATATATATATACACACACACACATATACAAATATACATATATATATATATATATATATATATATATATATATATATATATATATATATATATATATATACATACACATACATTTATTGATATATACACATATACACACAAAAAATATATATATGTCATTGTAGATATACACATGTACATAACTAGGTTACTTTACAGCAAGTATGGGTAACATATGTTCAGACCGGGCATATGTTACTGGGAGGTCCAATAAACAAATGTTTACCTCCCACACTGCCCAGCTAGGCTGATCAGACATACAGGAGGCAATAAAGGTAAATACACTGCTGCTTTCAAAACAACCGGCAGGAAAGTACCAGTGGGAGAGATCTGCAAGGTCTACACTTTAAACATGGATAACGGGGTCCCTTGCGGGACACCAAAAATTCACTTTACATGTGAACTCTTGGTTATCGATGCAAGCAGGATGTAGCTGTACATGTAACAGTAGGTTGTGCAAGTGTAATAACACATGGGTTGACAAAACGTATGACATGTGTCCCGAGACGGGGAGAGTGGGCAGTGTGTAGGAGTGTGTTCCTACCCCAGCTGCGCTCACAGTAAGTATTTGTCATGAGTGCTGTAAAGGGGTGTCAGGTAGGTGAATCATGGGTATGCAATAATGGGCCTAAGTGTGCAGGTGTTGGTTGGCAGAGATGTAGTAGGCCCTCCCAGTGGAAGTAATTAATATTCCTATGTGGGCATAGCAGACGCCTATACCTCCCAAACCTGAAGAGCACATCTACTGGATAGTCCATAAACCATTGGGGGAACACATAGGGACTATATCAGTGCCTTGTACCTGACTATCATGGACGTCCATGATTATGAGTCAGAATGTAACACAGTCCTAACTAAACACTTCCAGAACTAGTGATATTAGTTGGACAGGTGGCGGAATACAGGTAATGACTAATGACAACATGTATGAGTCATAAACAGCATGTACCTCGACAAATGTGAATGAATACATATGCCCTGTGACTGTCAATGTGTCAGGTTAATAGAACCAATCATCTAAATGTGTCCCTCAGGGTGTTATGCAGTGTCCCTGATACAGTGTTCATTCTCCCCCATTGGTATGTGAGGTCTGCTAGTGATGGAAAGCGCATATTCCGCCGACCACCTTAGGTAGATGATAGCATAATAGTTTGGGATTACCACCTGTTCGCCTTTGTGAGGGACACTCCACTCTGGGCAGTTGTGTCCTGCAAAATGAATGTTACGGCACATGGCCTGTGATTTCAGGAAAAGAGTTCATATATTGTGTGTAGTGGTGTCATAAAATGATTTTGTTGTATCTGAAACAGCTACATGTTATAGGAAACAGTATTAGCAACTATAATGCTACAAGAATAACCTTAACGTATGCAAACCGGTGAAGTAGTCAGTTTACTACTGGCTGTGGGTATGTGTTGCCTTGCCAAATGTGACAGCTCTACATATAGGTCCTATAGGGCTGCCACCTTTCCAAATGGCCAAAGTGGGACCTGTTCTGTAGAAATGTCAGATGTACCAGGTCAGAACATACCTACAGTCATGCATAGTACAGAAATATACATATTAGCACAAATCAAAGCTCAGTCTAGCAGCAGTCAAGTTGCTTATGCTACGTCACATAACCTATCGACGTGTCATGTATACAATTACCGTTACATGCAACTATTACAGACACGTAGAATATAATAATGTCCTCTAAGCAGGACATTTGCTATGGCTAGGGTATTCTCGCATGACACATATGCCTAATGAGGGACTGTCCCATGCAAAGTGGGAAAGGTGTTACTCCTAGAGTCTCACGTCGGCCAATCTAAAAGGTGGAAAACCTACAATTGGTATGCGGTAGCGTGACCCGGCAGAGAGATGCGTTTACCAAAAAACATTTACATGTCAGCATTGCAGAGTATAAGTTCCCATGTATCAGCCAGATGGGAGCAGATTGTATGAGGAACACGCATATAATATGATTACGTCACTGGACAGGCCGCCGATTCCGTACAGTCGAACGCCTACCATCGCCTAATGGTTAGCCATACCCGATACTGTAATCATGTAGTCCGATGTAATAGACATCACAAGAGATTGCGCCCACACAGTGTGAGTGACAAATGGAAGCACCAATGTCGGTGCACGTCCAAGTGAGTGAGCGAGCGGGTGTAAGCGTGTTTGTCTACCAGTATGCGAGTATTGCACTGTTAAAGAAATGTGGAGTCTAAACAAGTATAAGGAGCTGTAACCAGAGGTCAGCAGTGCTTAACACCGCGCAAACCCACGCACAATCGCTCCTACCTGCTGGAATGTGCCTTACCCACTCCGTATCCAAAGGCGTCCTTCTGGCCACAAACAAAGAACCGTCCTTTGCACGTGTTGGTAGCAATACCCTGCACACACAGCTCATGTGAATTACCAATACACCATGGCATATATACAGACAATAGATAGTACCACACACATACCATACAGCACAGTCATCCAACAGTATAGCAATGTACTGGCAGATATGTCCAGACCACTGGTGTTTGCAGACCTGGCCGTCCTGTGTTTCAGTGTGCGAGCATGCCAAGTATGACTGTTATGCATGTTGTCAACTGACATTACTGTCATACCTTCATGTGTTTGAGCATGCCCAGTATGGTCAACTGGATCGCATGTGTCACATGTCCAGATAGTCAGTACTGTGGTGCCGACCCCTGCATTGTACACCGACAGGTGGCATGCTGTGTCTGCAGGGTAGCTAACGGTCATGTGGCATTGACTGTTGCTACATTTCTGCACAGCGTGGGGGGACATCCAACTGTATCCACAGTCCTACACAGCACCGGGGGTGACGCACATGACTCTCACATGTGTACGTTGGAAGGGGGGCACAGCTGACAGTTGTACACATTTGCTACTACTGTACTGGTATGCCAGGTACTCCATTTCAGTGTGCGGACCTACCTAAATTGCTGGTTGGAGGAATACCAGTGTACGTCAGATCCTAGCTTTAATTACCAGCATAGTGGTTTCAGACATCCTAGCCTTCCCAACCTACATCCAACTGCCTGGCCTGCTGCAGTCTGTGTGTGTGTCTGTGGGGGTTGGGGTCATCCATTGGGCATATCCAGAGGCCATTATATAGCATTTGTCTGTATTGGTCTACACCTGTCCAGCTGTATGAGACTTGTTTGGGCTGTATGAACACACATGATGTTCAGCCCATAACCTGCAGTGGGTTAGGACACCCTGTGTACTACTGGCTACTATTGTGACCATGGTATGTGCTACAGATGTCATGGTGCCACTATGGAAGTGTACTGTCTGCTGCCCTAACAGTCGGCCACCAAATTCCCTTGTATGCTCACATCCATACCATAGCTACAGGTAAATACACATTCTAATACAACTGCCAGTTGGTAGGTTGATTGACTTACCTTGGGGGTGTTCCAGACCTGAGGATGGTGCTGGAGGGCTGCCTATGTCGGATGCACACAGTGCACTTCTT
Source organism: Protopterus annectens (assembly GCF_019279795.1). Taxonomy (NCBI): domain Eukaryota; kingdom Metazoa; phylum Chordata; order Ceratodontiformes; family Protopteridae; genus Protopterus; species Protopterus annectens. The sequence goes on from NC_056737.1 coordinate 360,575,488, forward strand.
ATACATGGCTGAGTACAGGTAGTGTCATGTTTGGCATCCCTTGTACTAACTGTGCGAGTCAGAGAGGGTGAAGTTCCCTGGGTACCTATTGTGTCAGTGCATATGCCATGTGTTGCCTCTTTGCCAAGGGCAGGTCATACTGTGCATGCCTCCTTTCACCTACTGGGACCAGCTCAGGTAGTTCCTCCTCCAAGTCACACAGTGCCTGTACAGGCCTTGGCATTGGTGGGGGGCTGTGTGGCCCTGCCCCATACTGTTCCTGCTGCAACTGTTACTGCAGGATCAGATTTTGTAGCATAGCACATACCATAACAATTTGGGTGCATGTAGCTGGTGAATACTGCAAGGCTCCACCGGATGTGTCCAGACACCAGAACCATGACCTGAGCATCCCAAACACATGCTCAATTATATGTCTTGCCTGTGCATGTGATTCTCGGCTGGGGTGCCTTCTGTGTGGAGTTTGCATGTTCTCCCTGTTGTCACGTGGGTTTACTCCGGGTACTCCGGTTTCCTCCCACATTCCAAAGACATGCATCTGGAGCATTTCTCCCCGGGCCTCCACTGAAAACAGGCTCTGTGGAACCTAGTCGGACTTTCCCGGTCAACAAATGTTAAATAAATAAATAAATAAATAAATGTGCCTCTTTATGGTGTAGTTGTTCAGGTGTGTGTGCATTGCTGATGGGTGTAATAAGCCATGACTCCAATGGTTACCCAGCATCCCCCACTAGGAGACTGTAGGGGATGTCCATATTGGCAAAGGTGTGCTACAGCTGCATCAGATGCCATATATCAGAATTGTCATAGCTTTCAGGGCAGACAGCACACACATTCAGTTTAATTCCCTGGCCATTGCATACAGCCTAGCTGTTGGAGGGTATGCCCCTGCAGTTAATGTAGGCCCTACCCCGCTCACCGGGTGGTGCTTTGATGTGTATGTGCATGCAGGCTATAGCACCCAGTACCCCAGGGTAGTCTGCCATTTGGTGGAAGAGACGCATATTGCTGGTCAACAAATCACGTGTGTTGAGGACATGTACGTGCTCATTGGCATGTGGTGACATGGCGTCTGTGAACCTGTGCAATACTCTCGATGCAGATGCCTGAGAGATCCCCATGATATCCCCATTTGTGCTTTGGGAGGTACCTGTGGCTAGTATACCTAGGCCAACACATACCTTGGTATCCACTGGGATGGGTTTCCCTCGGCCTGTTCGATGTGTCAGGTGTGGCCGGCACAGCTCAACAAGCTGCTGTAGGAGGTCTCTGTCCACCCCATAGTGCTCCACTATCTCCAGCTCATGTAGCCCCTGGTAGGTTACCCTGGATCTGTAAAGTCTTATGTCACCTAACTAAGGGTCGTTCGGCAGCATTCGCATCCTCACCACCCTCAGCCTCCTGCACATGTTGGTCTATGTTGCCTGCTGCAGCCCTTCTCATTTGGTTGAATTGTGTCGAGAAATGTCCCCGCATGTATACACCAGTGGTGTAGAGTGTGGAAGAAACCTGTGTGTATGGTGCTTGCTCACTTTGCCGTAGTGTTCTGGGGAGGGGCTGGCCATGTAATCTGCTGATTGTGCTGATTATCACCTGTTTGTGCAACTTGTTCAACTTGACTACTCCACTACTGCTGTTGTCCCTCCCAATTTCACCAGGCAGGTATAGACACACCCCTAGCTTAGGCTTGCTAAGGCAGGAGCAATCCCAAGGCACAGGGCTCCAATGTACGTACAGTATGCCTAACCCCCTCCCATGCTTTCACCTATATTCGAGTCCTGCACCCGGCTATCTATACACATACACTCTTGGGATCTGCATCACACCCTAGTGATAAACGGGATTCACTATTGTCAACCTCATTTGCATAGTATTGTCTTCTAATGCATAGTTATATGACCCATACTGATCCTCCAAATTAATAACCACTGCTTACTGTCACTCAGATCTGCACACAACTGGTTAAAGGTGCCTTACTATCACTGTATTCAATGTCCCTTGTTCTTCCCAGCAACAAAATAACTGGTCTCTACACGACTAGAACCCGGGATCCTGCACACCACAGATGATATGCTTTACCACTAAGCCATGGCAGATATTACGTACAGATCATCCAACAAAGACATTAAATAGTGCTAATGTCCATATATATATATATATATATATATATATATATATATATATATATATATATATATATATATATATATATATATATATATATATATAGATATATATAGATATATTTACACACACACACACACACACACACACACACACACACACACACACACACACACACACACACACACACACACACACACGTAGATGACACCAAAGCATCAGACAAGAATGAAAAAGAAACCACATGTGCCACCTGCATTATGTAGTGGTGTTACTATAAAGGCAAGTGTGTTTCATTGCGTCACATGGGTCAGACTGTAGTAAGGGTAAGAGTAGGGCTGCTGACATTTACTCACCAGACCTATTGGCGAATGTATGTGTATGTGTTGACAACCCAGTCTCTTGGGCGATTATGACATTTGTGGACACTATATAGGAAGGCAACAAAACACACTCAACACATCCTGGAGTTAGCCACCCACAGATACCAACACATAGGATATGACTACTAAACACACACACCTATCATGCCTTGGAATCGAACACCTACCTGTTTATTCTATCACACTACAGCATTACGTAATTACAGAATGTGCTACAAAGATTACTGGAGCACAGTACTCCCTGAGGCATACTTCTAGGTGGGTGACATCATCAGCAAAGGCAAAAATGCCGATAGGGATTGTATGGAGAGTGAGCAGTCTAAAAGCATTACTCTGTCCCCAGGCAGCTGGAAACACACACACACTTGGCAGGATGAGGATTAGAACATAGATCTAATTACCTTATCGCACTACAGCATTATACAGTTACAGAATGTGCTACCAAGATTACTGGATCATAGCACTCCCAGAGGCATACTTCTAGGTGGGTGACATCATCAGCAAAGGCAAAGATGACGATAGGGATTGTATGGAGAGTAAGCAGTCTAAAAGCATTACTCTGTCCCCATGCAGCTGGAAACACACACCCTTGGCAGGGCTGGGATGAGAACATAGACCTAACTACCTTATCACACTACAGCATTACACAGTTACAGAACGTGCTACGGAGATTACTGGATCACAGCACTCCCAGAGGCATACCTCTAGGTGGGTGACATCATCAGCAAAGGCAAAGATGCCGATAGAGATTGTATGGAGAGTGAGCAGTCTAAAAGCATTACTCTGTCCCCCGGCAGCTGGAAACACACTTGGCAGGGCTGGGGTTAGAACATAGACCAAACTATCTTATCACATTACAGCATTACGCAGTTACAGAATGCGCTACCAAGTTTACTGGAACACAGCACTCCCAGAGGCATACTTCTAGGTGGGTGACATCATCAACAATGGAACAAACACCGATAGGGATTGTATGGAGTGTGAGCAGTCTAAAAGCATATTACTGTCCCAAGGCAGACGGAGACAAACACATGGCAGTGGTGTGAGCAGGACAACTGCCTATCTATGGAGCACTATTACAACACTACATAGATATGAGACGTGCCACAGACAGTACACCTTTCAAGACAGTCAATATGACCTTCTAGGAATGCAGACATTGACATGGATGCTGGCAGTTACTGTGTACATACCTGTGAACCAATGTGTTCAATATAGGAATCCATCCTGAAGTGGGGTATGGTCATCTGTTGCCTGGATGACCATTATCGCTATACAGGACTACAATGGTCATGCCCATACACAGAGGCACATAACCGACACAAGGTGTCACTGGGCATGCTCACACACTTAGTAGCACATGTCCGTTTGGAATGCACTATGTGTCCATCTACACAATGGCTTACTGGGCATGCTCACACACTTAGTAGTGAAGTGCTGTCTTGTATGCACACAGATTCTAAACACAGAAGGGCACAGTGTGTCGATAGTCATCATTGTTAGCATGAATGCTGCACTACATATATCTGACACCAGTCTTCTACACAACTTCTGCTGCTGTCCATCACCTTAGCTGTACCAGTCTAAACCTGGCACACTAATACCACCCATGGTGATGTCCTGGCAGGAGTGGCTACTTCACACATATAGTACCATACATAGACGAAGAACTTGAGACCAGGTAAACACCCTGACACCTACAGGACAACTGCATTGTATGTGTATGCTAAACAGTGCTAGATGTGTAGTGTTTGTAATCTTAGCTGCCAATCTAGATCCAACAATGGGGAATACTGACATCTGTGCAGTGAGGAACACCTGGCATAAGGCTCAGTTGTGCACAATAGCACTACCACCGTATACCTCAGATACAGACACATGGGCCATAAGACCGTTACGGACCACTCCAGGTGTTAGTGTCCCCACGTACATGAAGGCCACTCACATGTACTGACCAGTACACTCTCAAAAGCCATCACAGATGTGTCAGGTGCAGATCACAGTGGCAAATGCCGCATTCTAGTATGTAGCCCTCAGACATCACCATGTCCTTGGACCAGCAACACACATCCATACATTAGTACAACACCATGTTACTCATGACCAGTGGACTGTACCTAGCTCTACAGCAACTGTGCAGAGTACCCATTTACTGACAGGGTTTCATCATGTGTTATGCAATGCAATGATACCACTGTTCATAACCAGGTCGGCTGTACACATAACAGGGGCCTTGGGTCTTATACAGCTGTAACAGATAACTGTTGCTGTACACCAGAAAACACACTCATGTTTGGATATGACATACATGTAACTGCCGTGGATATGTACATGTCCCACACACACACAACACATATGTACATAGCATAGCTTTTGCTGTCCTTCGTGCAGACACGTGGCTACAGCAATTACATGCGTGCACATGGAAGGTAGGTCCATGGCTGTTGAATGCTAACAGTACATAAGGTAGCAATGTTGACTGAGTTAACATTCCCTCTGTACTGGTTACCCATGACAAATATATCATACAACAGTCCATGTGTCATGTATGTCATCACACATGTCCACCAAGTGCAATGCATACAAACATGGCTACATGACAGGAATGTAGGACTTACACACATGTACATGTAGTGGTGTGCATTCAGCTACCATGCATGTGCAGTAGCTGATGTTTGCAGTTCATCTGTGTCTTACTACAACATGCAGTTGCAATGCAGCCCCATCATTGACACTTGTATATGGTGAAATACTGACAGTACGGTAAGATGTATATCAGGTAGGATGGATGTGTGTACATAAAGTGGTGGGCCACCTTTGCTGATGGATGTTTGCTGAAGACAGCTCACAGGTGTGTCACAAGCCGTCCTACCATAACACGTGCAAACAGTAAGACATATTTCTGTTAACTGGAAGGTGAAGACATACAACCTACACAGTGGTCAGGGTGTCACTGACTGTAAATCACTTGACACCTGTAACACTTAAGTCCTCCTGTGTGCATATAGCAGCACAATTGCCGAAGGTAGCATCGGTATACATTGTAATGCGGGCAATACTGCTGCATGACTGTCAGACATATCATAAGATAGCAGGTGTTTAATTCACAGTACTGCCATGTGTGTTTTTCTGTGTGACCATATATGCCACGTATGGTGGGGAATACATCCCAGTTGTTACACACCCCTGTACACTGTTGTAGAGATCTGTACATACTGCAGTGTAGAAAGCAAGACATAGGCAGGGGTGGTGTGTGTATCACACACATGTTAGCTATCTGTATGTGCATGACATTTGTGGACTCTAGTGTGTGTCTGTATGTATGTATGGCTGTCTGGTGCATGGAGTGAGGATGTATGCTACCATAGAGAACAGGTAGGGCCCCTAACCCCTCAAGGTGATGCAATCAACTACCCTGTTGATGCCTTCGGTCTTAGGCATTACTGACTACCTGTACATGTTCATTCTCTGTGTCGCGTCATGTGTGTGCACAGTACTATAATGATGATTACCACATAGGCAGGGGTCCTCACCTCAACACTATCAAGTGTGTGTGTTATAGTGTCGTTGACCCCGTGAGTGTGGGCGTGTTACTGTGTGTGTCTGTGTATGTCTGTGTGTGTTCTCATCCTGTAATGTGAAAGTGTATTACTGCTACACAGTGAGGCCTCATGCTATCAACTGGCCTCTACCCTTGACATCAGCTAGACCACTGTGTAAGCCCCCTGCATCATGTAACTGTACCTGTGATGTCACTCGGTATGGATGTCACGTCTCTAGCCACTGTAGCCTAGTACACAGCTCACATGCTCCTAGATCAGTAGATGTGTAGACATCTTTGGAATGTCAGCCTTTCTAACAGTGAGGTTGAGGCTACGTATAGCATGCTGGTATTGCCATACATGCCTGTGAGTACTCCATATTTACACATGGGAAACTGCAAACATTGGTACTTAATGGCACATGCAATTAGACCTTAAGGAGGGAAGCAGGGCATCATTACCAACATGCTGTTACTGTTATTACCAAGACACATACTGTGAACATAAAACAATGCATTCTAACTGCAAACACTGTTACGTAATGGCACATGCAATTAGACCTTAAGGAGGGAAGCAGGCTATCATTACCAACATGCTGTTACTGTTGTTACCAAGACACAAACTGTGAACATAAAACAATGCATTCTAAACCTGTACTACATGGTATGTCTGCTGCTTGTCAACAGTACACAACAATTGTAATATACACTTATCTCACTATTCTGTTCACCCTGTGCATCAGACCATATGAGCATGTCCCTGCACCGATGGTGTGGATGACAGGGATGCGGCACAGGCATCATCATATGCACAGGGTGATAATGTTTGCCAGGGGCCTAGGCTGCACCAGTGGATGACATCATGTGTGTGGGTTAGGGCCTGTGATCTAATTGGACATGTGTGGTTGTTATGCATGTGGGTGTTGCGGTGCCCTACAGATGTTTCTGGTGTGTGCGTGTATGTGTGCACACAGTTCTGCCATGTGTCTGGCCTACACAGGGGTATTATTGACAGCTCCAGATTGTACAGACCAGGATTTACAGCTCACTGTGTCCGGCCACGGCCATGTGACCTGTGCCTGCCAGGGGTTGCACAGGCACTACCAGGCAGAGGTACAGATTGGGTACTGTCCAATGACACATGTCCACTGGAACTGTGTCCCCGCTGGGACCATCCTGGGCCACATCCACATGGCCTGCTGTGTCCTGATGTTGACAGCGCCGCACCATCTGCACTGCTGCTGCTACTGGCACTATGGGAGTGGGCATGTGAGGTAGCTCGTTCACGTAGACGTGCACCAGGCGGTGTAGCTGGCCTACATCCACGTGGCCTACGCCTCACTCATACCAGATGTTCCAGCACAGACAGCTCACACTTGTGGATTGCCATGCCATGGTCAAGGATTCGAACCATGTCACCCAATCACCTGTCCAAAATGTCAGCAATCTGCTGTTGAGCATTTGCCAATGCCTGGATGTTGTCATTTAAAGAACGGATAGCAGCCCTCTGAAGCCTCTGACCTTCTCTGTTCTGCCATTCAGCACATGCCTGTGCCGCCATTACAGTCTGAAACATGCGTCTGGTGACACCAGCTGCTGCGCTCTGTCCTGCAGGTGCATGTCGGCCAGAGGTCCTCCTATGAGCAGCACTGACCACATGCCTGTGTGGCACATCTGCAGTCATTTCACTGACACCATGGTGTGAAGACACACCTTCCATAGCCACCACACGTTCCTGTTCCAAGCTAACACACGCTAACTGTCCTTCCTCTATGGCCACTGGTGATGGGGTATGTGTTGGCATGAGAACTGTGTGCAGGGAAGAGGGGGATATAGGTGGGATGGCAACCAATGGCACAGATTCAGCCCCTGACAACCCTGCCTGTACCTCAAGCATATGTTCATCACTGCTAGAGTCTGTGGGGACACTAACATCAGATGGACCGCAGGAGGGTAATGCACCTACATCACCTGTGAAGGCAAACAAAGACTCTACATTACAATAGAGTCACACACACACAGAAACACACATAAACAGACACATACACACACACAGACACACACAGACACACACACACACAGACACACACAGACACACACAGACCATGTATGTGATTTGACAGAAGGCATGCAGCATGCATGTGATACAGCAGACATCATGCAGCTCAGACATTAATAGTGGTAGTTAGCATACAACCCTGGGTTGCACACAACAGCTAGCATGTATCATAGCAGAAGCCATGCATTTCACACAATCATGGTAGTAAGCATGCATCCCTGTGATACACCATGTGGACCAGCACAGGTTAACAGTACACATGGCTTATGTGAGGCATATGTCCTTGACATTAACATGTAGTATGACATATAATCTGCTGACGTGTGCATTGACATGCATACATGTTTGACACAATGGTGTCCTGACACATGTACAGCGGTGTAATGGTGTCACATTGCAGTGTTGTCTGTATGCCCTACAGATAGAATGCACTTTTAGCAGATGTGTATGACCATTGAAGGGTAGTATGAGGCGTCTATATTGCTATACAGTGTGAAGTACAGACACAGTGCCATTGCATGGAATCATGAGGTGTCTCTATTGCTATACAGTGTGGAATACACACACAGTGCATAACCATGACTGCGTGCATACACAATACATAGATACTTTGGATTGTGACCCACGTCGCTGAGGTGTATACACACTAAACCATGCTCTGTGTCATGTGTGACAGGTCACCGGAGACATACGGATGACACCCCTGCACAACTGCTAACATTTCTTAGCTACCTGGCAACCATGTCCATACATTGCAGACTTGTCAATACACCATGTCCCACATGACATTTATGTACCACACACACGAGGTGCACAGCTGACAGTGATGTCCAACAGCAGCAAGGGAAATGTACGGTATCTGTGGCCTGGTGTGGTGTCTGTATATGTATGTGAAGCTGTACAGCTGACTACTGTTATGCTGTGACACAGTCATGATGTTCAACACATCTTCTGTGGTTGAATTACGTGACACCTCCACAAGCTGTGCGCAGGCTGTTAGGATGTCCAGTGTTCCACATCTACTATATAACCATTCAACAAAGGCTATAGTTGGACCATGTGTAGACAATGTGCAACAGGGTGTAGACACATACACATCACATCTACTGTGTGTTGCTACATGTCCCTGGCCATCCTCCATGGCCATTTGTGAACATGTGTTGGCCAAATGTTTGTGATGGCCGTCTATCTCACATATCTGTGTTGTCCCATATGACATACACCCATAGATGTCAGATACTCCACTGTCCACAGGGTTATGCAGACAAAGGGTTGCATGTTTGATATGTGGGGTATGTTTTATGGGATAGTGAGACAATGTGCAGCCGGACCACTACATGTCTGGGACATGTCAGATGGCACATCACAATGTCTGCACTCATTGCAGGGGCATATTCCACAATGGTGAATCCTGTGGGCTGCCCATATCCCAGCTCACTGTGTAGTACTGTTTGTGTACCCCACGTGTTGTTCTGATGTATAGTACATATTCCTACATTGAACAACACCTCCACCGTTGTATGCACAGCTGTCCACACATCTAGCAATGACAGTTACTGTGGTTTCATGTTGGTGTTTCATTTAGTTTGTATATATTGCACATGGGTAGCCAGTGTGATTGATGAAAGATGCGACCTGTATATCGTGACTGGATCATACATTATGTGTACATTTGTTAACTGGCCACATGGCGAATAGATCTGTGCATTCACATGCCTGATACTGATAACTGTCTCACCTGCAATGGCTTGCTGTCTCTGTGGCACGCCAGAGGTACCTGTATAGGGGTGACACAGCAGTTTGATCATTATACATGACTGTATGACAGCTACAGGGAGCACTGTGCATGTTAACACATTCACCAGTACAATTGCATATACTATGGAGTATGCACATGTGTGCATATATAGAGTAGCATACTACAGTATGCGGCATGTGTGTAAACATACCTTGCATATGATGTTACATTACATATTGTACAGTGACACATGCAACTAAATGGGATATAATAGTTATATGTGTAGTAGTGACTTACCAGGCAACTCCAGGCTTGGTGGTTGGGAGACACCCACCTCCATGATGGCAGCTAGAGTTTGTGGATGCTGTTCTGATGGGGTTCCCAGGCTGGCCAGTAGCTCCTCGGTAGGTGTGAGTGGGGGCTGGGTTGGTGGCCCATCACCTGTTCTATATTGTTCTCTGGCGATTGCATTGGCACGCTGTTTCGCATGTCTGAACAGGTCCGTGCAGTGTCTGCGCACCTGCTGGTAGGTGTGGTTATGGTCACCCACATCATTAACCCTCCTGCAAAGTTCCTGCCACAGGTCATCATGCTGCTGGGCACGCTGTGGCACATGGCTGAACAATATCTCATAGTTATCCTGGAGGTATGGTATGAGGGCATCATCCTCCAAGTGGCTATATGCTGGCAGTCATGATCAAGGCATTATCTGGAAGACATAATGATGGAGACAGTTCACAGCATCTCAGAGATGCACAGAGATACAGCTGCACATACATGTGTATTACATTTAGTACATATGAACAGTTGTCTTTGCAAATCGTCATGACACTGACATGACTGACATGTTTGTGTCACACACATGTAACACCCGATGGGGATTGGATATTATCACTATATATGTGTGTCACCTCATTACATTGCTCATACTCCATGTGAATGCTGTCTTGATGTGGGCATGTCTGTTTGCCTGTACTGGTGTTCTTACCTATCAGCACATGCCTGGATGTGTCCACATTAATGCTGTTGACCTTGATGTTGTGTATATGTCACATATCATCACATACACTGCCTTAATGGACATGAGCAGTGACAATGCAGACATGCGCACGGAAACCTTTACATGCATGTGTTTTGCCATATACATCTACACGGCACTGTACAGCAGTTCAACATCCTGCCATGTATCGCCTGTGTTGCACATGTGATACACATGGCACAATGGCTAGCCGGATGGTATTCGCAAGGATGGTTATCAACTATAGCATGTATGGCTAAGGTCATGTAGTAGTGTGTATGCCCTGGGCCATGTATAGGCATAGGATGCAAGGTTTTCTAGCTGTATCCGACAGCCATTTTCCCGCCGACAGGTGAATCAGTGCCACATTACTGATCCAGACAGTTAATGATACATCTACCATGCAGTCATCGCACCATGTATGGCAGAGATGATATGTGCTGCTTTGCTGGACAGGGTTGCATGGTATGGCAGGAGTATGTAACATGTATGGCACAGGGATCTGTCCAGCATGTGTCTATCCTTGTACTAGGAAGGTGGCTGGCTGTCCATGACGTATGTCTTTCAGATCAGGATAGGTACATGTAGCATGTCCAACATCACAGTGTTGCACATGTCTTTATCCAGGGTAGACAGCATGCTGCATAGTGGAGATGAGGATTGTGAAGGCTGGTGTCACCCATCCAAGCATGGCCAATACCCCTTAAAGGTGATATGTGATCCGATATTGGTCACTTGAGTGCTGAGTATGGCTGTCCAATCATCTCCATGCTCATGGATGGCACCCTGTCGTGACTTGGGTTGCCTCTTATGACTACCTAATAGGTCTGGTGACATCACTAGCTCAGGGAAGTAAACTGCACAGCACTATCCCTTACACACAGTGTCCATAATGTTGACCGCTGCCTAGGTGGTAGTTAATGGGTACAGGGTTATTAACCTAGCGGTGACAATGCAATAAGCAGCCGTCAGATTGTGCACATATGTCACGCACCTCACCCACAAAGCCCATTCTGTATGTTGTCCACAACACTGAGTCAGCTATTGTTCCTAGGTCATAGCCATTCACATACTTACATACGCAGATGCCTCCCATTTGTCTGTGTGGTATGGGCTACAATGAGGGGGGAGTACAAAACATTAACCCTGTTTTACTGTAGCTGCCACTGGTGTGATATGCACATGTCACTCAGACACCTTTTGTAGGGTTGCTTCTGTCAACAGGCCACTGGTAGAACACTCTTGTGACATACGAAGGTACATCTAGTATACTGAGTGTAGGTGGAACACAGTATGGGTGATGATGTCCTATGACATGTCACAGGTATGTTATGCAGTATGAATTCATCCATACTGTCATCTACATCTGTACTGCTAACAACATCTATGTTGATTAAGATTCATGGACTTTCAGACCATACTCAGCAAGGTAATAGTGCAGTGCCTCCCATTATGAGTTGCATCTACACTTTGTGGGTTGTGATAACTGTTGGTGTGCTCCATTCAGTGTTTTCACAAACTGACATGAACCTATGTTTTACATGGAAGTGTATGTGAAGAGCAAACTGTTTTGCCATATGTGTATTATACGACCAGGAATGTGGACAGGTCACATACAGCCTGAGTGCACCTGTACTATCATAGTTATGGTTACAGGGGCTCTGTAGTGTTCATGGATGGTGATTGTGTACCTGTTGGGGGGGCAGTGAGTTTATGTTATTCAACACCCTATCTGTATTGCTTATTCATGCTCAGCACTTGTTCAGAACATGTAAGCACTTCATGAGCTACTAATTACTATAGCACTCAATCCTATTCATTTCCTGCAGGTAACCACTGTTTGTCCTTACATTTCCAGCTTGCTTACAGTACAACAGCTGTTGTACACACTTACCTCACATATCTTGTGAGAAATGGTTGAATATACAGGCATGTCCAAGTGTCAATTACCAGTGTTATTGCCTGTCTATATGATGAATATGGGCAACATGAGGCAATATAGCAATTGTTTCATGTACACAGTCATTGCTCACCTCCTAACATACGACACTACAGCCTGTGGAAGATGCACATTTGTAGCCATGCTGGAGGTAATGCTCTCTCCAACCCAGACTGAACCTGACAATCATGTGGGGATGTTAAACGTTTGCACCGCACCCCACTCATCACATAGTCTCACTAGATCTCCACCACCACAGGCCACACATAGAAAGACTACAACATTTGCGGAGCATCTCCATACTACTCTGTGTAGGCAACAGAGGCAGCCCCCATCACCAAACACAACACCAATTACTTATAGCCCACAGACTCATGTGTGCCCATTAACTACAGCCAATAGGGTGTTATAACATACCCAACACACTAGTCATAGGTCACTCTGTAGGCAGTCACACTGATGTCCCACTCAGCAGGCTACACGAGACGATAGTCACTTTCATCTGGTAACAGGATCCGCAACATTACCTATGCACTCAGGTCACTCCTCAACAGGTACAATATGACTGTCATTCTCCATGTTAGTGTGAATGCCCTGAGATGTAACTTCCTGGACTACATGTACAGGGACATGCAATAGCTCTCCGATCTTGTAGCCCAGGCAGGTATCGCCCAAGCCCTGAGAAGCATTCTGCATTCGTCCAGACTAATACCACAGTACAATGACTGAATTATTCACGTCAACAGTTGCCTATGCTTCTGCTGTCATTCCACAGGCATCCAGTATCTATCTGCTTTGAATGACCTGGTCAACAAAACACAATGTTTTGGCACAGATGACCTGCACCTGTCGGCCCTGGGATTACGGATAACATCTAAGGCTCTTGCTGCTCCTATACTGCCTGTTTTAGACACATTTCAAATAACATATTCACCACCAGAACAGGAACAGGCAAGCAAAACCTGAGGGTAATGTTACTCAATGCTTGACATCTTCATCTCAAATGCACTCAGCCGAGGCACTCCTTATAATGGACCACTTCGATATCTCTGCAGTGACTGGGACCTGTTTCTAGGTTCCGGAGAGCACCCCTGCACTGACAGGCTATTACACAGACCACACCTTTCAGTCATGTAACCAGGACCAGTGCACCCACGGCGGAGGTGTGTCCATATTTCACAAGGATGTACACACCTCCAGGCTGGTTGCTTAGCACAATGCATCAGAGGTAATCCAAGTGCAACTAACTGTGGCCAGAACTGCTTTACAAATTGTAGCTTGCTATGGATTCCACACCATACCCCACAGTTAACGGCCCTCATTTCTTGGTGTACTGGAAAGTAGGGTTCAAACAGGAACTACTGATGTGAGACTGACACTACCCCACACTTAATTGGGATACCTACTCATGTACCGACACATTAGGCCAACACTTTCTCTGATTCATAACCTCCAATCGGCTGGATCAACCTATACACACCACCACCAAGGCCAACAATATCCTAGACCTGGACATTACCAATATGTGTGACTGGTGTTCCACACCTGGGGTTATCCCCTCATTGGTCAGTTCTGAACTATGCTAATCACCCTTGTTATCCACATCCCTGCACCACACCCTTCATGGAAAACACAGTACAATATTTCTACAAAGCCAACTTCAGGCTTCTTATGACAGCAGTAGTAAACGTCATGACACCCGTGCAGATGGACAATATAGTTGCAAATGCTGAAACATACACAACTGCACTTCATTAGCACTTACATGACTGCATGGATCATGCTATCCCAAACAGAGCCATGACGGTACCCACCAGATAACGGACGCCACTCTGGGGGTCCATTGCCATGGACATAATGTACAACAGAAGGAGGAGACTGTTGCAAAGTAGAGTACAATCCCATGGGTGGGGTAGCTCCCTGGTCAGCCTCAGTAGGAATCTGAGATCCCTTATCACATACTCCAAAACTAGCTACGTACACATTACTGCGACACATTCCAATTACTACCACAAAGCGTTATGGAGGTATGTCACTACTCTTGATGGCAATACCCACATCTGCTCTGACATACAACGGTTAGGCAGGAACATTACAGAACTGACTGATATTGGCAACATCATGGCAGATAGGTTCAATGCTAACTTTACACCCCTCTCACACCCTAAAGGGCCCAAATCTATACAGGAACAATGCAGAGTCCCTGCAGTCACAACTGCGCAGTTCAAACCTGCACTCTCTAAAGCCTGGAACACAGACTCCATGTGACCATCCAACATCCCAGGCTGCGATTTACACAAACCTCAGAATGACGTGGCTCCCCACTTGGGCACCAAATTCACTAATAGCCTTGTATCAGGCATTGTGGCCCCTGAATGGTGCACAGCAACAGTTATCACACTCCACAAAGGTGGCGCCATAATAGACCAGAGGAACTATTGCCCTATACGCCTGACTAGACTGTTCTGCAAGGCTATGGAGCACATCATCATGGAAGTCATTCACAGAGACATTGGTGGCCTCCAAACCTTTGATACCACCCAGGCTGGATTTGTTAGGGCCAGACCATGGCTCCTACACCTGGTGGAGTCCTTTGAGATAGTTACCAAAATAGTAGATGATGGTAAGGAGGTCCACACAGCCTACCTTGTCCTCTTATTGGCTTTCAACACCGTTCCCCAGTCTGGTATTGTCAATATACACATCCACCTGCACATCAACCCCTATGTCTCGAGATGTTATGCAAAGTGGCTCATGGACAGGACACACACACAGTGAGGGTAGCATACTGTAGTTCCTACTGTAAATCAGTTACAATTGGTGTACCCCAGTCCTCGGTCATAGGGCCCCTCATGTTCGGTATATGCTTCCCTGAGGTACAGGCTAGCACAGAAGGACTTTCCCTGAATAGGTTTCCAGACAACTGCAAACTAGGAGCCATGATTGATTCACCAGCTGATACAGACACCCCCCATAAGGGTGTCACTGTGACTGATACCTGGTGTCGATAACATGGCCTCAAGCTGCATGCCACAAGGTGCATAGATATCCCCTTTGGATTACACCAATCACCCACTGACTATCACATAGGTGGTAGTCCCCTACATACATAAGACATTATAAGGGATCTTAGTAGACACGTAGATAGCACCCACTCCTTTGATAACCATATTGCCAAGGTGGCATGGATATCCTTCTAATGGCCACCCTAACCTGTAATGGGTTTGTAGCCGGAACAGAGTCAGCCATTGTACCTCTATACTCCTGACTTATGAAACACGTTCAAGGATACAACACCCCATTTGGGGTGTACCTTACAGAACAGCAACAGCTTTAAATACCACAACATTAACACACCAACAGGATTACTGACCTCCGAAGGATGAATTATGCAGCACAACTACAGAAACCCCAACTGTACTCATTTGCATACTGCATACTCACAGGTGACCTCTGCTGAACATACAAGGCCCATGTCCACAACAATATTGATGTTTATGCTCCACATAAGCAAAAGCCACTGGGAGCAACATGCTCTGGGATATGTACCCAAACGCAACAATGAGTAGGATGTGCTGGAGGGACACATTCCTGAACCGGACACTCACCATGCTTTGGAACATGATTCCTATGTACATCAGGCAGGGACCCCCACTAGCAGTCTTCATGAGATACCTCGATGGGTGGATGGGAGACAGACATGTACGCCAGGGATCACTGCAGTGGCTGTACTGTACACAGGTGTAGGAAACAAATGGCTCTGCTGTTCACAGGCACAGGACCCTAACCTAGGGAGGTGCCTCCAGTGAAAACACTGTAGTTGGGCTTACAAATGGACTTGGCCAGACAGCATAGTACCTAACTATGAACCTATGAAGCTATTACATGTCCTTTGTGCATGGATAAATGAGTAGCTCTTCCATTTCAATTAGCTATCATGCTGTTACACTGTCTGGTGACTACAAGCCATATGTATCCTGTTATTGTGTATTGTACATGCCAATATACATACCTTATGTTTGCATACTATAACAGTAATGCTATATAAAATATTTGACATATCTACCTACAATACTGTACATGTCACATTTTTGAAACAATATCCCATAATGCAAAGCATAATTGCACAGCAGGACCACCTTAGGCATGTTATTCTCATTATACACCCATACATATGCCTACTGTTACATTATATCAGCATATACCATCCCCTGTTATGGCACGTACTTGTTGGACAAACCCTAACACTGACAGCGGCTGGAGTGGAATTGTTATGTTTAAAGCCCTTATGTAGCATCCCTTGTGGTGTATGAGGTGTTTACCTTGTGGCCCACAGCAGTACACACAATTTCTACAAGCGGTACTATGCTCAACAAGACATCACTACATAATACCTTTTCCCACTCTATGCATTGCATACACTTTCATTAATACAGAACAGGCACTACATACACTAACATACTGAGTGTTCTACATACCTTCTTAGTGGTCCAAGTTTATGAAAATATCTGTGTTACTCCTTTTCTGTTTAAACGGTTCTATGGTATGAGCATACGGTTTGAATGTATGGCAAGCCATCATTTTATACGTAGATACCTGTAACATGTGGTATCCTGCCTCCAACTGGTGTTCAGGAGTAAATTATTACATGCACATCAGCTGTGCAGCTACTCCATTAGCCAATTACATGGCAACAGTGGGGTATAATTGAATACTCCACTTGGGCGTTGTCCTTTTGCCCTACCTTCGAGGAAGATGGCCTGGATGTGTTTTATTGTGATGAATTGCAACTGCTATATGGAGAGACACACATATTTTGAATTCATGTCCCCCGTGGATTGTGTGTGTGGCTAGAGTATATAGTTCTACATGTGAGTGTAGCTGTTATCTCAACCGTCTGATACGAGACTATTGCAAACAAAACCTGTTACATCGGCGTCTGTTCCATTGTACAACAGCAATGATTTCACATGGCGCCATTACAAGTGTGTCTCTCACAAGGTATGTTAACACTTCTGCAGATGTCATTGAGTGAGTGGATGTTTGTGATGTTATTACAGTCTGTATTGCAATTGTTTCAGGTGTGGGGGAGATGTAGGTGGGTGTACATAGCAGATAAAGGTTTGTGGGGACTCCATTTATACATATTCCATATGTGTGTGGGGGGTCCTTCCCTAATTGAAGACCTATCATTTAGTAGACTAATACTATGGCTATTGCAGGCTTATTCATTAAGCCATTGTTAATTGGTTCCTATATAGCATGCAGGTGATGTTGATCCTTCAATCCCTCTGGAAATACATCGATATGTAATGAAATGTTGCTACATGAAAGCTGTCTCGTGTATTTCTGTCACAGATATTTGCACTCATTGCATTTGTGTTGGTGACTGAACCTCTTTGGCTTGGGTTGCCACCTTTTCAAATGGCCATAGTGGGACATTTGCAGGACACACATCGGGGTTTAGAGGCCGACACATACCCAAGGTCAGTACAAAGGTTAGAACTTACTTTGGTCCTAAATAAAACCTTATTCTTGTAGCACTTTAGTAGCTTATTATGTTTCTTGTAACATTTACGTATTTTAGATACAGGAATAACTATTTAATGCAACTATTACATTATATATGGAACATAATTATGTCCTACAATCTCAGGACATTTGCCCTTTTTAATATTATTTGTCAGGATACAACTGCCCAAAGAGGGACTATCCCTCTCAAAGTGGGACAGGTGGTAACCGTATGCCTAATGTCGGCTATGACCACGTCTACTGTAATAATCTACCTCCGAGTTAGCACGAACAGACACATGACGCAAACACACACACACACACACACACACACACACACACACACACACACACACACACACACACACACACACACAAATTACAGTCCCACGGAAACACACACCACACTCTCAACACACACTTACACACACTGCAGCAATCAGAAACACACTTAAACACAGTACCTACCTGGACCGCAGCACCAGCAGCAATAACTAAATGTCCCTTAACATTGTGATAATAGTACTCGCGGTTCTACTGTTCCGGTACTGTGGTCTTTCGGTCTTTAAGCCTCGTGATTACACGTGTCAGTATGTAAAGCATTCGGTAGTTGGCAGTATCCTATTTATTTGTACCTCCATGGTTGTGTACATGTCGTTAACCTATCTATTTATTTGCAGATATATGTATATCCGTATATATCGACATACATCTCTCTATCACCCTTTCTATCCCTAAGATATATATATGTATATATATATATATATATATATATATATATTAATGTATATATAGAGAGACAGAGTGAACACACCTTTCGTTGGGTACATGGCAGTGTATACTGTTTCCTGAACTCCTCCCTTTTGTGTTTTAACCTGTCACAATACACACCTGCCGTTGGTATATGTCGGGTAGCTTAGTGGTAGGTGATTGTGTACATGGTTGCATGTTCTACTCCTGGCAGTGGTCATTTTACCTCTCAGAGCAGGCACTATTAGTTCAAGGATGAATAATTCTGGTTTCACCTGTTCTGGACATCTTTGACCGTGATCTGCGTGAAATTCAGCAAAGTGTAGACCTGTTTTGCGCATATCCATGTAGTCATGTTTAAACTACGCTTACCGTCACTTGCCGCCGCATAAACCCACTAACATGTGCTTAAACATGCTCTAGTGACCTGCATCCAACATCCATTATTCGTGCCATCGGAATTACGTAACGGACCTTGCAGAATGAGGAACCGGGAACATGCACAACACAGTCAGTGGCTTTACCACTTGGTCATCTGGGATTTGTACAAGTGTTATGGTGTTTTGTATGTGGACTGTACTATGGCTGTTCCTCCATACTGCAATCAAATGTGTAACTCAGTTAGTTTACATATGGATGATACCTATTAATGGTATATCCAAGTGATGTTTAATGGAGGTGCTCCAGCATTGGGAATCTATGTCACAGTGAGCTACACACTGTAATGTGCTACACCTTGACACAACCATAACTGGAGAATGCTGGGGTGACAGATACCTGTCATGGGTACTCCCCATGCTTTGGCACTACATCCCTGATTACATTATATGGAGCCCCTCATTAACACACCAAGGAATCCATACAGAGTAGGTGGGTTGCTCCACAGAGGGACAGTTAGTTAATCGATGGGGTGGTGACATCAGACACATTTTTCCTAGGCTGATGAATGTCCTCTGACAATCGGGCATGTACCTACCGATGTACCTAGGAACCTATACATACAGTATCAACATATGCTGTTAGCTTCGTTTACTGTTCAGGTGTTGACTTTCCTTGTTCCAATAGCTGTTGTGTGTGCAATAGTTGAGGGCTGCCTATGTAGGATTGACACAGTAGGCCACCTATACATTACAATTTACAGGTGGTCGTGTGTGTGTGCCATCCATTTTACTGTGTGTGCAGGTGGAGAAGTGTGTCAGTCCGTAGGGGCCTACACTGTCAGTGTATGTGCTATATGTTCCCTCTTTGCCAAGGCATAGGCATATTGGGCATGCCTCCATCTGCCTACTGGGGCTGGCACAGGGTGTTCATGGTCTGAATCCCTCTGTGCCTTTGATGGCCTTGGCAATTATGGTGGGCTGTGACGGCCTTCACCATTATGTCCCTGCTGCAGCTGTTTCCGCAGGATCATATTATGTAGCATGGCACATACTATAAAGATGTGGGCACACGTGCTTGGAGAGTACTGCAAGGCTCCACCAGATATGTCCAAGCAATGGAACTGTGATTTCAGCATCCCAAACACACGCTCTATGATGATTCTGGTTTGTGTGTGTGCCTCATTATGGCGTTCTTGCATGGGTGTGTGTGCATTTCTGATGGGAATCATCATCCACGGCTCCAGTGCATAGCCAGCATCCCCCACAAGGTGGCCATATGGGATGTCCCCTCTGACAAATACCTGATACAGCTGTGAGGCATGCCAGATGTGGGAGTCATGGTAGCTTCCAGGGCTGCCAGCACACACATCCGTGATAATGCCCTGGGCATTGCACATAACCTGGCAGTTGATGGAGTGGTATCCCTTGTGGTTTATGCAGCGCCTACCATGCTCACTGGGTGGTGACTTGATATGTGTGTGCGTGCAGTCTATTGCACCCAGTACCTCTGGGTAGTGTGCCACCTGGTGGAAGAGACGCATATTGCTGGCCAACTCCTCCTGAGTTTGGGGGAAGTATATATGCTCATTGGCATGTGGTATCATAGCATCCATGAACTGGTGGAGGACCCTGGATGCTGATGCCTGTGAGATCCCCATGATATCTCCAGTTGGCCTTTGAAAGGTACTTGTGGCTAGTATTCTCAAGCTTACACATACCTTCGTGTCCACTGGGATGGGTTCCCCTCTGTTGTTTCTGGATCTAAGGTGTGGCCGGCACAGCTCAACTATTTGCTGTATGATGTCCCTGTCCACCCTGTAACGCTCTACTATCTCCAGATCATGTAGCCCCTGGTAGGTTACCCTTGGTCTGATCACTCTTCTCCTCCTCCAGGGCCTGAGGTGGCTGTCAGCATCATCCACCACAACACCTTCAAGTTCTACCACATGGTGATGAATCACAGCTATGACAGCTCCCAACAAGTACATTGTAAAAGTTCCCCGTCTGTTTACACCAATGGTGCAGTGTTTGGGAATACACAATTGTGTGTGTGAGGTGCCTTCACACTTTATACTATTGTGCTTTGAACACTGATGATGTCATAGGATGTGTATGTACAATCGGAGCTGCAGGGTATCTTATGTGTTTTACCACAGGTACTGCTATTGTGGTGCCTTTGGTGTTGAATTACATTTAGCTGCTGTGGATTACCTCTTGCCATTGCCTTAACTTTTCTTAACAATTCCCATCCCATTGTCTGGCATGCATCCAGCAGCCTGCTTTCTTGTTTTGCACTTTCCCAAAACAGGATTGTCTTGCGAAATGTGTTCTATAGCCGATCTACTACAGGTTTGCTTTGCTCTGCGGTTACAGTTCTCTTTTCTTTGCAATCCAACACCTCCCCTATCCTGTTCTGCAGGTTGCTGCTAGCAGCCTTGTTAGCTGCCGTCAATGGCCCACTGTGAGATAATAGGTTTTAATTGCTCAGCTGTACTCCAATTACCCTACTGCCGCTTTTCCTTATTGTCTTCCCCTAAACTTCCTTTTTGAGCTGTGGTGCGTGGCCCGTGCACCCGCTTACCGGGTTTTGGGCACGTTTTCATCCACGTACACATGCGCTTTCGGGTACCATTTGTGCTCTCAGCTAAGCAAAGCTATCCCTACATCCACACTCCTATCCTGCGACTTTGCTTAGCAATGGGCAGCCCGGATTTGCATTGCTCCAATGTGCTTACAGCTATGGTGGCACACCCCACTGCTGATGTCATGTATTCCTCCAGACCACTCCTCGGTGTTGTAGCGCTGGGCAGTATGGTACATCCTTAGGCCAGCGGGACGTTTGCAATTCACTATTACTTGCCTCATTTGAATGGCATTGACTACTAATTCATAGTTACTGTGCTGAACACTGTCACAGACCCTTAGCAACCCTTGCAGCTTGGTTGTGGTGTAGCATGCATACCATTGACTATTATGGTGAAATCATGATTTGTTTTACATTGCAATTTTATGACATTTGTATATATTTTTTTTGTGTTCCCATTTGTGCACACATGCCCTGCAGTTGTGCTTTGCGTTACTGTGGCCATGACATTAAATGTTATTTTTTATGTGCTGTGCATCTTTTCTTATGCCATTGGCTGTATATTTAGCCACTGGCATATGTTAACTTTGTAATACATGAGTCTGGTCCGCTTTCATGCCTCTGATGTTCTCTTTGGAAAAATGTAAACCGTTTTTTTTTGGTTTACATTTCTGTAGGCCTACACTACTTTACGAATCACTATGTACCTTCATTTGCATGCTGCAGTACTGCACATGGGGTGATTAGCATACCTGAGCCGAGAGCTGTGCAGATCTGGGGTACGCTGGTAGTGCACGTAGAATTGGATCGTACCTGAATCGCTCGGTGGCTGTATTTGGAGTTATTCCACCTACGTTACGCCTGCGCCTGGTGCAAGCTTCATGAATCCCGGGGTTGGTCTATTTCACTTACTTTATATTCACATTCCATCCCTGGATGTCCTGTTTTTTTATATTTATAACACTTTAACTCACAATTTTTTATATCATGCCCTATCTTTCCACAAGTAAATCATTTTCTTTTCACACAATTATTAATCAAATGATCAGATTTACCACACAGAAAACATGTTTTAGGTTGTCCCCAGTATTTCACCATGCATTTGTCCCCTTTCACATTTATAATACTTGGAATATGAACAATATTATCATTTTCAATTTTCAAAACAACATGACAGTGCCATGCACCCACCCACAAACCTCTATTATCATATACTTTTGAAATATCTAATGTATATTTACATAGATTTAATAAATGGGCAGGATTCATGAAGGCTTGCACGGAGTCTTAGAGTAGAGTAAGACTCCAAGTAGCCAACATGTCCGCAGAGCGATCCAGGAACAGCTGGTAGGGGCGTGCAACTGATCTCTCCAAACTAGTTCTACACGGACAAGACTGGGATATGCAAATTACCTCAATTGCAGGTGAAAGCCATGCAAATAAGGTAAATTTGTGATCCAGGAAACCGGAACCTGTCCGAGTAGGAGTAGTGTTATTTGCAGAAATGTACTCAGTTGATAACAAAGTACGGTTCTGCAAATAGCAAAACGGAGCCATGTCAGCTGGAAAAAAAGCATGCATTCATAGGAGGAAGCATGCCAATGGCCAAAAATACGGCCATTGGGAACGGGAAGTGATGCACATTAAAAATAAAATGATTTTGTTTTATCCTGATCACCGGGGTTTAACCGTAGCGCAGTGCCGTGCAAATGCGCTGCGCCCTAAAAAGCAGAAAATTAATAATTAAGATCCACAAATGTGGATTTTATAGCTAAAATGAATTTACAATGCAAGGGTATGGCAGGCTGAAGACAACATGGCTACTGAGTAGAGGTTGCTAAGGGGGGGAAGCTCAGTCTAAGAGCTCTAACTAAGCATTAGTAGGCAATCCTATGCAAATGAGAGTTAGGATAGTGAATCGCAAGTTTACATAGCAAATGAGCACAGGCAGTGGAGTGTAGGAGTAGGATAAGGGGAGTAACAGAGTAGAAGATAGGTGACATCACGAGGGGGGTATGTATGAAAGGAGTGAAGCTCATTGGAGCAGAGTGACATGTGTCAGCTTACATTTACATAATAGTGAAAGAGGTGTGCTCAACAGGTAGGCCAGGTAAAGTGAAGAAATCGCAGGTGTATGCCATGGATAACACCAACGTTTCTTGCTGAGTCTGCATGCGCATATGTGCATGCCAGTGAACCCGAGTAAGACAGTGTGCGCACGTGTAAGCGTGTGTGTGCGCATGTAGGCTTGAGTAAGCATACGTAAGGCTGTGTAAACAGTTGTAAGCACGTTTGTGCCGGTGTGCACGCGTTTTAAGAAGAATAAGCAAGCTTTAGTCCATATAAGCATGTGTGCGTGTGTGTTAGCTGCTGTGCGAGTGTTTCCGCTTGTGTGCGTGGCACTCCCCCCACTGAGGAAACAGTAAGGAAAAAGGAAGCACACCAAATAGTGGAAGTTACCAGGGAGTACTAGCAGAGCTAGCAGGTGAAAACAATCAGAATCAGGCAAATACCCAGGCAGAACACTAGCCCAGCCCAGCACTTAAAACTCTGCAAACAACAGTCCATTATGTTTCTCTCAAGAGACACTGCAACACTGCAGTAAGCTAATAGAAGTGAAAACTGAAAAGGCTTCACTGAGACAAAAAATGTTATGGGCTGCCATTGCTGTTATAAGGTGCCATATGCAACATGCTGAGGGTGGTGATAATGCAAAAGCTGGACAACCCACAGTGAGGAGACGGTGAAGAGTGTACATGCCCAGGGTTACCTACCAGGGGCTACATGAGCTGGAGATAGTGGAGCACTACAGAGTGGACAGAGACCTCTTGCAGCAAATTGTTGAGCTGTGCAGGTCACGCCTCACATACAGAACCAAAAGAGGGGAACCCATCCCAGTGGAAACTAAGGTATGTGTTGGCCTAAGAATATTAGCAACAGGTACCTTCCAGAGACCATCTGGTGATATGATGGGGATATCACAGGCATCAGCATCCAGGGTACTGCACCAGTTCCTGGATGCCATGTCAGCACATGGTGATCATGTATACTTCCCCAATTCCCGTGAGGTATTTGCCAGCAATATGCGTCTCTTCCAGCAAATAGCAGAATACCCTGAGGTAGTGGGTGCAATAGACTGCATGCACATACGCATCAAAGCACCAGCCGGTGAGCGTAGTAGGGTCTACTTCAACCACAACGGCTTCCCCTCCATCAACTGCCAGGTCATTTGTGATGCCCAGGGCATAATACTGAATGTGTGTGCTGGCTGACCTGGAAGCTACCATGATTCCCATATCTGGCATCTGACACAGCTGTACCAGACATTTGCCAATGGGGACATCCCACATGGTCACCTAGTGGAGGATGCTGGCTATGCACTGGAGCCGTGGCTGATGACACCCATCAGAAACGCACACACTTGAACAGGAACGCCATAATGAGGCACACGCACAAACACAAAATGTAATCGAGCGTGTGTTTGGGCTGCTCAAGTCACGGTTCCAGTGCCTGGACACATCTGGTGGAGTCTTGCAGTACTCACCAACTACATGTACCCAAATTGTCATGGTATGTGCTATGCTACATAATATGATCCTGCGAAGACAGCTGCAGCAGGACCAGCATAGGTCTGGGTCAAACATCCCCCCACTATTGCCAAGGCCATCACAGGCAGAGCGTGACTCGGAGGAGGAACAACCTGAGCCTGCCCCAGCAGGCAGGAGGAGGCGTGCCCAGTATGCTTTGGCCTTGGCAAAGAGGCAATGCATAGCACATACACTGGCTCAGTAGGAACCCTGGAAATGATACCTCTCTCTGAACCGTACATATAGTAAAAGGGATGCCTACATTGACACTACCTGCTTTCAAACATGTATAGGGAGTGTAGTATGTGCATCCGACATAGGCACCCTGCATCAACTCCTGAGGCATGATTGCTATGTGTTAAGCAATATAAAGCAGTGTTAAACAGCATTTACCATCATGAAGTCAATGTAAACAAAATCACACACACCAACTACTACAAATGTGGTCAATGTAGAGTAATATTGGCCAATGTCCAGCAATGATGGTTAATATTGAGAATGTTGGACATGCTGGGTCTAGGTAGGACATAGCTGAACAAAAGCCAACATGCTCATATTTGCTCTAATGACCCCTAAGCAGTCTGGTCTGCTCAGTATGAAAATTTAAGCAGCAATGGGCCTCAAACCCAGAATACTGTGCATTATAGTCATAGTACTGAACTACTAAACCATGACAGTAGTGCAGTGGTTAGCCTATATGAAGAAATGTTGATAAGTCTATGCAAAGTATTTCATGGAAACCCTGCAGGTACAGCATAATCCCTGTCGAGTTATGACACAAAGGTGAGTCCTGCAGTAAGAATAGAACCTGACTTTCAACACACTCAGTACAAATGTTAATAATGGACATGTAGACATACATCAACAAATGTAGTGGACCTCAGACATCAACATACTGAAAGATCACACTGGGCATGATCACACACTTGAATACATGAGACAAATGTCAGGCAACAGAACACTGACAGTCTGAACTGGGCATGCTCACACACTTAGGCCATGTTGGGTAAAGCATTGGGCCACACATAGCAGGCAGTTGCATGTGTTAACCCAGGAACCTCTCACTACACAGCAATCTGCCCTGTGCACACTCTTATATGCCAACAGACACGTATATAATATAGTGGAACCCTGCCATAAGCAAATATGCTCTGCAGATACCTAAGCGGTTCATTTAAAGTGTGAAAGCAAAGATGATAAAAACCTGCAAACAGTATCAGCAATAAACATTGTGCATCATGAAAACTGTCATAGGTTCAGAGGTTGATACTAGGCTATCTGCCCTAGGGCATGTACAAGCATAGCCAGAGTGTGTTTGGCTACTGAAACCCAGTCAAATCAGAGCACTGTGCCTGTGAATAGTAGGTCACAGAAGATAGCCCATTTATGTTCAGTGTATTGTGCCTCTGTCTAGCAGGGACCCAGAAGATATCCCATGGGTAAACATGCGATCACCCATCCACTTGTCATGATGTCACCTGTAGGTGGTCAGTGGGTGGCTCTGCCTATGCAAAACCAGGACTACACTCCGGAGTGAGTGGAGGCTTTCTGATAATAATCTGTACCCCCAGCATGTCCTTTTAACAGCAGTGCTGAGGTATATGTCCCTGGAGTGTGTAGCAGCAAGGGAGTCAGATATCCTGAGGTGGAGCATGTCCAGTAAGTCTGGGTCAGATATTGCCTTCAACTACAGCACACAACACATCCGTGTAGGTGGTAAGTGACTGAGTAGAGCTGGAGTTACTGTATTGGAACTGTGCAGGGCATCTGTGTGAGTCCCTATATCTGCTTGAAGAGTAACATTTATGGCCATTACAGTTGCTGCAGGTGTCATTTAAGGTACATCCCAAAGGTGGCACAGTAACCAAGCATGGTCATGAAGAGTATAGGGGCACAATGACCACACACTTGATCCACATGTGAAACCATGTGGGATATGGTGGGCTATGTAGACGTACTGTCTAACCACTATGGCAATAGGATTGTCAAAGGCGAGAGTACGAACAGGTCATGTCCCCAAAGCCGAACAACTGCTACTGTATGTAATGGATTACAACCTATGTGGTAATGTGTGGGCATATTGTCATCCTCAAAGGGGATGACTGTGCAACTAATGGCATGTAGCCGTGGGCCATGGCTCAGGCACCAGTCAACCTATCTCTGTGAGTCGCTGTATGAGTATGCATGTGCCAGCAGGAGAGCTGATTATGGCTCCCAGTTTGCAGTCATCTGCGAACATGGGCAGCCATATCCCTCCTGTGATAGCCTGTACATCACACAAATATATACTGAACAAGAGAGGTCCCAGGACTGAGCCTTGTGGGATGCCAGGTGTAACTGATGTATAGTCAGACATGGCACCTGCAACACTGAGCATGTGGGTGCTATCCCTGCTCCAGGTAGCAATCCATCATGTCAGATATGTGTCGATATTGATGCTGGTGAGAAAATGCATAATGGCCGAGTGGGGTATTGTGTTGAAGGGTTGTGCAAGGTCCAGGCAGGCTGTGTGGACAACCGTCATTACACTGATGGAACTGGTAACTGTTGAAAGAATATGAACAGGTCCAACAGGCAAGATCTGCCCGCAACAATGCTGTAATGTGTAGGACCCAGTGTCTGTAGGTTTCCCATGTCTATGTGCATGAGTCCCATTACAATACACTCCATAGCTTTGCATAACAGGCTAGTTAGCCTTTTAGGCTGATATTGTCTGTGGTCTGTTGTGGCAGTATTCAGTGGAGTGGGACCACTATTACTGTATGCCATTCCGTGGGTACATATCTTGCAGTAACTCTTCTATCGAACAGTGACGTAATGTGAGTGTTACGTCTGACATGAAGGCTGTGTATCACACAGGCCGGGACACCGTCTGGTCCCATTGATGCTGTGTTGTCTGCTGTGGGGAGGGCAGCACTCACCTGTTTACTCATGATGTCTGGGAGGTTACACTCTGTAGGTATGGACAGTACCACCTTAGGGGGGATGAGGGGACACATCTGCACTGAACCTGTTTGCCAGGATGATGGCAATATCAGTGAGTTCAGGGTATGTTTAGTCAGTATGCAGTAACACACAGCATATCAGTGAATGTCCAGCCAGGTACCTGAATCAACTGAAGAAGGCCTTGTGAGTGTCCGACGTGTCTGGTGCAATTGTCCATTAGAAGCGTGCCTGACATAAATACCCGAGTGATTGTAGCAGTCCGCTAGTACAGATCACAGATGCCTTCCCTGTCTGGGATTGTGCTCTATCATGTAATAGCTTCCTCCATTTGTTGTAAAGCGT
This sequence comes from Protopterus annectens, assembly GCF_019279795.1. Taxonomy (NCBI): domain Eukaryota; kingdom Metazoa; phylum Chordata; order Ceratodontiformes; family Protopteridae; genus Protopterus; species Protopterus annectens. The sequence goes on from NC_056737.1 coordinate 360,604,390, forward strand.
ATTAATGGCTGGGGTCTACCAGACAGGTCCACTGCCATTGGAGGAGTGAGTCCAGTTGTTATTTTGGATGTAACAATCCATGCGATCCACTAGGTGTCCATAGAATGTGTATGTAAAGGATTCAGAAGTCTGAGTCATACTTACCACTGACCCAGGGTCTCTGATGGATACCACTGTGGTTTGGAGGAGTGTGACGTTTGCTTTTGGGACATTCACCAAGACTATCCAGGATGGGTGTGGGGACGGGATATGGATGTCCAGTGAGATAAAGTATGTTCTGCCCTTACCAATGAGGAGGTATATCGCAGGTGTGGAACATAGAGTCCCCATGACGGTGATGATCATGTCCAGTATGTTGTCCCCTCTTGTGGGTGTGGTGACCGGTTGTGCCATAGCATATGAGTTTAGAAATAGTAGCAACTGTTGGGCGAGTGTGTTGGGGCCTGAGTACTATCCACAGTCAATGTGTGGGTATTTGACATCACCCAATATAATGGTGTTTGGGGAGACCTTCATATGGTCCAATGTTCCCAGGAAAGCTGAGTGAGGTTGCTGTGTTGGGGAGTGTGGTCTGTAGCAGGCAACAAACCAAAAGGCAGATTTGCATAATGTTAGGTGCATATGTATGGTCCATGATGCATTGTGCAGTGCTACCAACCCGGAGGTATGTGTATCTGTGATGTATATGGATACTCCCCCTATTTGTGTTGGCCATTCCGAGTTATGTGGTCAGAAAGCATGGTACAAAATACAACCTGGTAGTGCTGGTGTGCATGTGGGAGCCTCAACCATGTGTCTGTTAGTGCACAGATATTGCTATCCTCCATACTGAGGAGATTCCTGAGTGGCCGCAATTTGTGGGTAAGACATCTGGTGTTGAGCAGCATTACCCTCAGTGTTGTGTACTCTGTAATGTGTATGGAGGTGATTCAGTCCTTTGAGCCCTGCTTAAATAGGGCAGTATGGTGGCAGGAAGTGCCCTAGCCAGTATTCAAAAGTCCAAGGGTGACAGGTGCAAGCTGTCCATTGGGAAGCTACGTGGCATGTTGAGCATGTCACCCTAGGGTGACAGACACTGTATCCCCTTTGAATAACACCAATATGTTAGCCAACTGTTAAATGTGATCAGTTTGTTGGCATACTGTGACATCATACTTGCTGAGGTTAAGATGCTAGACAAGGTCAGGGTAATACTGGGCTGGGCTACATGATCACAGAGTTCCTCTATGTTCCATGTCATGTGGTCCAGGGAGGAACGTCTGAGGTTGTACGCACCACCATGGACAATGATGGAGCCAGTCCTGGACTTGCTTTGGAGTGACCTCAGTGCATGTGTTATGTGGGGGATCCTGGCACCTGAGAGACAGCTCAAAGTGACTATTCCCCTGTCTGACCTGGTGAGTGGGACGACAGTTTGTTTGCCATTAAGTGTCACCTATAACAAGTGTATCAGGTGTGTTGTTTAGCCCAAAGGGCAGTGACTGTGTGACAGACTGACATTGTGAACTGTGTGACATGTGGGCATTGTAGTGGGGTAGCAGTTGTATGTGTGTCTGCTTTGGAGGTCTCTGCTGCTTAGGCAGAGTGTATGTAGAGCCTCCAAATATGTGTATGTGTGATAATGTGGTTTGTTTGCTGTCACTATCAGTGTATTTGAGACTGATATGTGGTGTGTGTGGTCACCCTCACCACCTGATATTCTATGCCAGTCATGGGTCGAGAGAGCTCAGCATCCTGTATGTCAATATTGTTACATCTGTAGTAAATCACAAGAAAGCAAAATAGGAAATCCAGAACACTTCAGGTATGACAGGAACTCCAAGGCTTGTAAATAATATAGAAAAACTCCACTTTATTCACAAAAAAAGAAACAAGTTTTCTGAAGAAGTCTCAGTCAGAGATGAAAGCGCTAAAACTTGTTTCTTTTTTTTGTGAATAAAGTGAGTTTTTGCTATATTACAAGCCTTGGAGTTCCTGTCATACCTGAAGTGTTTCTGGATTTCCAATATTGTTACATCTCCCACATATATGTGAGTGTGATGTGAGGAGGAGAGGGTTGTCTGTGTACATGAGGCAGATGTGACATTGTGTCATAACCACAATATTCACTAGCTGGACTGGAGAGTGCACATGAAACTGACCCCTAGACATGCCAGTGTATTATGATGACATACTCTGTAGCCTGATCACAAAGGATCAATAGGGTGTTAAGTGTGTAAAAGAGTATAACCGGGATTAGTGCTCAGGTTTGTTGCTGTTTTGTAAAGAGTAGCTGAGAAGGAGTCCAGACTGGGAATCATGACATGTCTTTCAGCTATGTAATAAATAGTAATGTACACGATATATGTGCTGAGTCAGGACTACTGTACCTTACTGACATTGCCGACATCCTGTCAGACAGGCCCATGTATACATACCCACCCCCCCATTGACGATATTCCCTGACATCATACCAGGAGATATCACGTGTAGAATGGCTGAACATCTCCCCCCAAAGCCAAAAGCATGGCAGCAATTGGATTACATTGTTTCCCAATATGTGTCATGCATGTACTACAGAACAAATAGACCCTGCACCTGAACAGTCTGTTGAGCCTCACCCACTCCACAGACCTGGAACCGTCGAATGTGTTACAGCAACATATGGCACTCCCCACATGTGTGGGTGCACAACACACCATGGGAAGTATAGTCCAGTAAGCCTATAAAGTCTGATCTGCAAGGCCATGGAGAGCATCATGGCAGGAGTCATAAACAGAGCTATTGGAAACCGACAAACACACAACCCTACCAACTGTGTTATGTTCATGTGCAGATCATGGTTCCCAAGCATGCTACACCATTTGCAAGGCAGCCACCCAGGACATACATCATGGAACAGAGCTACACATGTCCCACATAGACTTTGAACAGCTGTTCATCAACATCACAGACACATGTCGTATCCACAAAACCAACAATCTGTGCATAGATATGTGTTGACATATGAAGGATGGCAATGTGTCCACAGTTAGATCACACAAGGTGAGACTCACAGTGTCCTGTACAAGCTGTTGATACCTGCCGACCTACATGGATCATTCCTGAGATTGCATAAAAATGTGTACACACATTACCATGTCCAGTCTGATGATGTCATCATCCTACAAATATACCAGGAGAAGAACCACCCAGTAAAGCATATAGCACGCCATGTTAATGTGTATTTCTTAGTATCGTAACATAGTTAGGTAGGAGTTTGAGACCTGCAAATGCCAAGTATGTGTGTGATTTCCTTTGAGAGGAGTAGCCTTTTTGGAGACTGGGAAAACACATTAAATGAGGTACATCCCTCTTTGGAAAGTCTGATGATGTCAGCATCCTACAAATATTCAAGGAGAACAGCAACCACCCAGTAATGCATATAGTGTGCTTTATAAATGTGTATCTCTCTAACATCATAACATACTTAGGTAGGGGGTTGAGTCCTGCAAACTGTGTGTGTGATTTCCTTGGAGATGACTAGCTTTTTTGGAGACTGGGAAAACACATTAAAAGAGGTACAGCCCTCTTTGGAAAGTCTGATGATGTCAGCATCCTACAAATATTCAAGGAGAACAAAAGCCACCCTGTAATGCAAATAGTGTGCTGTGTTAATGCATATTTCTTTAGTATCATAACATAGTTAGGTAGGGGTTTGAGTCCTGCAAACGCCAAGTGTGTATGTGTGTGATTTCCTTCGAGAGGAGTAGCTTTTTTGGAGACTGGGAAAACACATTTAAAGAGGTATATCCCTCTTTGGAAAGTCTGATGATGTCAGCATCCTACAAATATTCAAGGAGAACAGCAACCACCCAATAGTGCATATAGTGCACTGTATAAATGTGTGTTTATATAACATACTTAGGTAGGTGTTAGAGTCCTGCAAATAAGGAGTGATTTCCTTTGGGAGGGGTAGCCTGTTTGGAGACTGGGAAATCAGATGAAAAGAGGTACAATCCTCTTTGGAAAGTTCGATGATGTCAGCATCCTACAAATATCCAAGGAGAACAGAAACCACCCAGTATTGCATATAGCATGCCGTGTTAATGCGTATTTCTCTAGTATCAGAACATAGTTAGATAGGGTTTGATTCCTACAAATGCTGAGTGCGTGTGTATGTGTTGCCCCAGGTGGTCAATGCAGTGTGGGTTTTGCTTTACTACGGTATGACATATGTTTCAAACAGTATGTGCATTGCACACATCTGGTATCTGCGTGTCAAATAAATTTGTGTACATGTGACCTCAATCAGTACATAGTTGTGAAGCCTGCATACTACATGAATACATTTGTAACCTTCGACAGATTTTGCAGCTGCTTCTCAGATCATAGGTCACATATGTATGTATGCATCAAGACTGGTCAATGTAGTGATCCGTGGCCAGGACATCCTGCCACACACACCCATGACACATACTATAGAGTACTGTGAGTGAGGGGAATTGCCGGGGAATATGTCAGACATGTTCATACATAACAATGACTGGCAATAATGGACAGTCATTATAGGTGTGCACCAGCCCTGTGGATATGCATGCAGGCCCCTAATGTGTTATGTGAAACACCGAGGGGCCCCACCATACCTATGTTTATGTGGAGACCAAGGGACAGATGACATAACACGTGTCTGTCTGTACACATTGGTACCCAACATACATGTTCAGGGCTACCACCTATGTGGTACTGTCTGGATAGTATGTATAGTAAATATGGATGACTATGCCATAGATGGCATACTACTATACAGCATGTATTGGACAACAGGTATCTGTCTGTATGATACCCTTGTGTAGGATATGCGTCCCATCCGGGAATGCAGTGTAGGCCAATGCATGCATTTCCAGATGTGGATGGACATATCCCTAATGTGTTTGCATTTACCTAAGAGGGCTATATGCCACACAGGTGTGGTCCCAGGAACGTGTGGTGGTCAATACCACTGGTTACTGTTATATTATAGTACTGGAAGGATCCAACTGTTGCTGAGTTCCCTACAACTGTGAGTCATTTGTCAGGACATCATCTAATGATTGGTTATAGTCATGCTGTTGAGGTGGTGTATACTACCAGACTGCAGATCATTGACAGATATCAACGGTATCACCCACAGCATAGTGCCAACCCATGTCATACACACATGTGTATCCATGTTAGTACATATCTGTAGTAGAATGCATACTGGCCATCGAAAGATACCATGAGATGTTAACAATGTGTAGAACAGGGTATGTCACACATCCCACATGTCCACTATGCACATACATGCAGACAGTGCGCACACCATGTTCACATATGTATACCCGCTAATTTCTAATGCACATCACACACATACTGTCCACTCACTAACACATGCTGGCAACACTGTACACTTCAGCCAAGTGGCACATGGGTGGACAATACATACTCAGACCTAACACTGGTATAAACAATGCTACAATGACTATCAGAGCTGTGATGCATAATGCCTGCTCAGATATACCTACAAGGATATCAGTACACTTTCCTGTTGGCAACTTGCTACTATTGCTACACTGCTATAATGTCACCCCTGTGCATCAGAACCATGTTAGCCTATTCCTGCATGAATGTGACAGATGATAGGAGGTGGCACAGGTGTCATCATATGCACAGGGTGTGTTGTGGTTTGCCAGAGCCCAACATTGACCCATCCAATTGGGTACATGTCTGTGTGTGTGTGTGTGTGTGTGTGTGTGTGTGTGTGTGTGTGTGTGTGTGTGTGTGCGTGTGTGTGTGTGTGTGTGTGTGTGTGTGTGTGTGTGTGTGTGTGTGTGTGAGGGGCACAGTACTGCATGGGCCAATGTTGATGTAATGTGTGTGTGTATGTGTGAGCCCTAGTTGTATGATAAATGTGTGTGTGCCTGCATGCACACAACTCCACCATGAGGCTGCCAAATATGGGTGGTTGTGGGACAGCCACAGACTGCACCTGCTAGGGCCATACAGATCACTGTCTCTGGCCACGGACACAGTACCTGTGCCTAGCAGGGTGCTCACGGCAGTATCGGGTACCAACCCTGACTGGGTGCTATCATCAGAAGCAGAGGTATGATGACTGGACCCATGTCCCTGCTGGGATTGGCCAGTGCCACGTGCACATGGTCTAGTAGGATGGTCAATGGACAGGCCAGCCCCAGCATTGCTGGGGCTGGTACTGCCACTACGGGAGCAGCTGTGATCCATGGTCTGTCCGTGACGACTGCCAGCTGAAGCTGTTGCTGGCATGCGTCCGCGTCGGCTTCTCATCCATCCTGCATCCTCCAGGCTCATGGCTAACACATTGTGGAGGACATCTAATGTCTCTCTCCAATGGCTATCAATTACCTCGGCGTAATTCGGATTGCACCAGCAAGGTCACAGATGCTGTCATTGATAGCAGTGTAATGGGCCCTTCTGTGCCCTTAGTCCCTGCTTGGGTGTACCATTCCAGATGCTGGCTATGCACTGGAGCCGTGGCTGATGACACCCATCAGAAACGCACACACCTGAACAGGAACGCCATAATGAGGCACACGCACAAACACAAAATGTAATCGAGCGTGTGTTTGGGCTGCTCAAGTCACGGTTCCAGTGCCTGGACACATCTGGTGGAGTCTTGCAGTACTCACCAACTACATGTACCCAAATTGTCATGGTATGTGCTATGCTACATAATATGATCCTGCGAAGACAGCTGCAGTAGGACCAGCATAGGTCTGGGTCAAACAGCCCCCCACTATTGCCAAGGCCATCACAGGCAGAGCGTGACTCGGAGGAGGAACAACCTGAGCCTGCCCCAGTAGGCAGGAGGAGGCGTGCCCAGTATGCTTTGGCCTTGGCAAAGAGGCAATGCATAGCACATACACTGGCTCAGTAGGAACCCTGGAAATGATACCTCTCTCTGAACCGTACATATAGTAAAAGGGATGCCTACATTGACACTACTTGCTTTCAAACATGTATAGGGAGTGTAGTATGTGCATCCGACATAGGCACCCTGCATCAACTCCTGAGGCATGATTGCTATGTGTTAAGCAATATAAAGCAGTGTTAAACAGCATTTACCATCATGAAGTCAATGTAAACAAAATCACACACACCAACTACTACAAATGTGGTCAATGTAGAGTAATATTGGCCAATGTCCAGCAATGATGGTTAATATTGAGAATGTTGGACATGCTGGGTCTAGGTAGGACATAGCTGAACAAAAGCCAACATGCTCATATTTGCTCTAATGACCCCTAAGCAGTCTGGTCTGCTCAGTATGAAAATTTAAGCAGCAATGGGCCTCAAACCCAGAATACTGTGCATTATAGTCATAGTACTGAACTACTAAACCATGACAGTAGTGCAGTGGTTAGCCTATATGAAGAAATGTTGATAAGTCTATGCAAAGTATTTCATGGAAACCCTGCAGGTACAGCATAATCCCTGTCGAGTTATGACACAAAGGTGAGTCCTGCAGTAAGAATAGAACCTGACTTTCAACACACTCAGTACAAATGTTAATAATGGACATGTAGACATACATCAACAAATGTAGTGGACCTCAGACAGCAACATACTGAAAGATCACACTGGGCATGATCACACACTTGAATACATGAGACAAATGTCAGGCAACAGAACACTGACAGTCTGAACTGGGCATGCTCACACACTTAGGCCATGTTGGAGTAAAGCATTGGGCCACACATAGCAGGCAGTTGCATGTGTTAACCCAGGAACCTCTCACTACACAGCAATCTGCCCTGTGCACACTCTTATATGCCAACAGACACGTATATAATATAGTGGAACCCTGCCATAAGCAAATATGCTCTGCAGATACCTAAGCGGTTCATTTAAAGTGTGAAAGCAAAGATGATAAAAACCTGCAAACAGTATCAGCAATAAACATTGTGCATCATGAAAACTGTCATAGGTTCAGAGGTTGATACTAGGCTATCTGCCCTAGGGCATGTACAAGCATAGCCAGAGTGTGTTTGGCTACTGAAACCCAGTCAAATCAGAGCACTGTGCCTGTGAATAGTAGGTCACAGAAGATAGCCCATTTATGTTCAGTGTATTGTGCCTCTGTCTAGCAGGGACCCAGAAGATATCCCATGGGTAAACATGCGATCACCCATCCACTTGTCATGATGTCACCTGTAGGTGGTCAGTGGGTGGCTCTGCCTATGCAAAACCAGGACTACACTCCGGAGTGAGTGGAGGCTTTCTGATAATAATCTGTACCCCCAGCATGTCCTTTTAACAGCAGTGCTGAGGTATATGTCCCTGGAGTGTGTAGCAGCAAGGGAGTCAGATATCCTGAGGTGGAGCATGTCCAGTAAGTCTGGGTCAGATATTGCCTTCAACTACAGCACACAACACATCCATGTAGGTGGTAAGTGACTGAGTAGAGCTGGAGTTACTGTATTGGAACTGTGCAGGGCATCTGTGTGAGTCCCTATATCTGCTCGAAGAGTAACATTTATGGCCATTACAGTTGCTGCAGGTGTCATTTAAGGTACATCCCAAAGGTGGCACAGTAACCAAGCATGGTCATGAAGAGTATAGGGGCACAATGACCACACACTTGATCCACATGTGAAACCATGTGGGATATGTTGGGCTATGTAGACGTACTGTCTAACCACTATGGCAATAGGATTGTCAAAGGCGAGTACGAACAGGTCATGTCCCCAAACCCGAACAACTGCTACTGTATGTAATGGATTACAACCTATGTGGTAATGTGTGGGCATATTGTCATCCTCAAAGGGGATGACTGTGCAACTAATGGCATGTAGCCGTGGGCCATGGCTCAGGCACCAGTCAACCTATCTCTGTGAGTCGCTGTATGAGTATGCATGTGCCAGCAGGAGAGCTGATTATGGCTCCCAGTTTGCAGTCATCTGCGAACATGGGCAGCCATATCCCTCCTGTGATAGCCTGTACATCACACAAATATATACTGAACAAGAGAGGTCCCAGGACTGAGCCTTGTGGGATGCCAGGTGTAACTGATGTATAGTCAGACATGGCACCTGCAACACTGAGCATGTGGGTGCTATCCCTGCTCCAGGTAGCAATCCATCATGTCAGATATGTGGCGATATTGATGCTGGTGAGAAAATGCATAATGGCCGAGTGGGGTATTGTGTTGAAGGGTTGTGCAAGGTCCAGGCAGGCTGTGTGGACAACCGTCATTACACTGATGGAACTGGTAACTGTTGAAAGAATATGAACAGGTCCAACAGGCAAGATCTGCCCGCAACAATGCTGTAATGTGTAGGACCCAGTGTCTGTAGGTTTCCCATGTCTATGTGCATGAGTCCCATTACAATACACTCCATAGCTTTGCATAACAGGCTAGTTAGCCTTTTAGGCCGATATTGTCTGTGGTCTGTTGTGGCAGTATTCAGTGGAGTGGGACCACTATTGCTGTATGCCATTCCGTGGGTACATATCTTGCAGTAACTCTTCTATTGAACAGTGACGTAATGTGAGTGTTACGTCTGACATGAAGGCTGTGTATCACACAGGCCGGGACACCGTCTGGTCCCATTGATGCTGTGTTGTCTGCTGTGGGGAGGGCAGCACTCACCTGTTTACTCATGATGTCTGGGAGGTTACACTCTGTAGGTATGGACAGTACCACCTTAGGGGGGATGAGGGGACACATCTGCACTGAACCTGTTTGCCAGGATGATGGCAATATCAGTGAGTTCAGGGTATGTTTAGTCAGTATGCAGTAACACACAGCATATCAGTGAATGTCCAGCCAGGTACCTGAATCAACTGAAGAAGGCCTTGTGAGTGTCCGACGTGTCTGGTGCAATTGTCCATTAGAAGCGTGCCTGACATAAATACCCGAGTGATTGTAGCAGTCCGCTAGTACAGATCACAGATGCCTTCCCTGTCTGGGATTGTGCTCTATCATGTAATAGCTTCCTCCATTTGTTGTAAAGCGTATTAATGGCTGGGGTCTACCAGACAGGTCCACTGCCATTGGAGGAGTGAGTCCAGTTGTTATTTTGGATGTAACAATCCATGCGATCCACTAGGTGTCCATAGAATGTGTATGTAAAGGATTCAGAAGTCTGAGCCATACTTACCACTGACCCAGGGTCTCTGATAGATACTACTGTGGTTTGGAGGAGTGTGACGTTTGCTTTTGGGACATTCACCAAGACTATCCAGGATGGGTGTGGGGACGGGATATGGATGTCCAGTGAGATAAAGTATGTTCTGCCCTTACCAATGAGGAGGTATATCGCAGGTGTGGAACATAGAGTCCCCATGACGGTGATGATCATGTCCAGTATGTTGTCCCCTCTTGTAAGTGTGGTGACCGGTTGTGCCATAGCATATGAGTTTAGAAATAGTAGCAACTGTTGGGCGAGTGTGTTGGGGCCTGAGTACTATCCACAGTCAATGTGTGGGTATTTGACATCACCCAATATAATGGTGTTTGGGGAGACCTTCATATGGTCCAATGTTCCCAGGAAAGCTGAGTGAGGTTGCTGTGTTGGGGAGTGTGGTCTGTAGCAGGCAACAAACCAAAAGGCAGATTTGCATAATGTTAGGTGCATATGTATGGTCCATGATGCATTGTGCAGTGCTACCAACCCGGAGGTATGTGTATCTGTGATGTATATGGATACTCCCCCTATTTGTGTTGGCCATTCCGAGTTATGTGGTCAGAAAGCATGGTACAAAATACAACCTGGTAGTGCTGGTGTGCATGTGGGAGCCTCAACCATGTGTCTGTTAGTGCACAGATATTGCTATCCTCCATACTGAGGAGATTCCTGAGTGGCCGCAATTTGTGGGTAAGACATCTGGTGTTGAGCAGCATTACCCTCAGTGTTGTGTACTCTGTAATGTGTATGGAGGTGATTCAGTCCTTTGAGCCCTGCTTAAATAGGGCAGTATGGTGGCAGGAAGTGCCCTAGCCAGTATTCAAAGTCCAAGGGTGACAGGTGCAAGCTGTCCATTGGGAAGCTACGTGGCATGTTGAGCATGTCACCCTAGGGTGACAGACACTGTATCCCTTTGAATAACACCAATATGTTAGCCAACTGTTAAATGTGATCAGTTTGTTGGCATACTGTGACATCATACTTGCTGAGGTTAAGATGCTAGACAAGGTCAGGGTAATACTGGGCTGGGCTACATGATCACAGAGTTCCTCTATGTTCCATGTCATGTTGTCCAGGGAGGAACGTCTGAGGTTGTACGCACCACCATGGACAATGATGGAGCCAGTCCTGGACTTGCTTTGGAGTGACCTCAGTGCATGTGTTATGTGGGGGATCCTGGCACCTGAGAGACAGCTCAAAGTGACTATTCCCCTGTCTGACCTGGTGAGTGGGACGACAGTTTGTTTGCCATTAAGTGTCACCTATAACAAGTGTATCAGGTGTGTTGTTTAGCCCAAAGGGCAGTGACTGTGTGACAGACTGACATTGTGAACTGTGTGACATGTGGGCATTGTAGTGGGGTAGCAGTTGTATGTGTGTCTGCTTTGGAGGTCTCTGCTGCTTAGGCAGAGTGTATGTAGAGCCTCCAAATATGTGTATGTGTGATAATGTGGTTTGTTTGCTGTCACTATCAGTGTATTTGAGACTGATATGTGGTGTGTGTGGTCACCCTCACCACCTGATATTCAATGCCAGTCATGGGTCGAGAGAGCTCAGCATCCTGTATGTCAATATTGTTACATCTGTAGTAAATCACAAGAAAGCAAAATAGGAAATCCAGAAACACTTCAGGTATGACAGGAACTCCAAGGCTTGTAAATAATATAGAAAAACTCCACTTTATTCACAAAAAAAGAAACAAGTTTTCTGAAGAAGTCTCAGTCAGAGATGAAAGCGCTAAAACTTGTTTCTTTTTTTTGTGAATAAAGTGGAGTTTTGCTATATTATTTACAAGCCTTGGAGTTCCTGTCATACCTGAAGTGTTTCTGGATTTCCAATATTGTTACATCTCCCACATATATGTGAGTGTGATGTGAGGAGGAGAGGGTTGTCTGTGTACATGAGGCAGATGTGACATTGTGTCATAACCACAATATTCACTAGCTGGACTGGAGAGTGCACATGAAACTGACCCCTAGACATGCCAGTGTATTATGATGACATACTCTGTAGCCTGATCACAAAGGATCAATAGGGTGTTAAGTGTGTAAAAGAGTATAACCGGGATTAGTGCTCAGGTTTGTTGCTGTTTTGTAAAGAGTAGCTGAGAAGGAGTCCAGACTGGGAATCATGACATGTCTTTCAGCTATGTAATAAATAGTAATGTACACGCATATATGTGCTGAGTCAGGGACTACTGTACCTTACTGACATTGCCGACATCCTGTCAGACAGGCCCATGTATACATACCCACCCCCCCAGTGACGATATTCCCTGACATCATACCAGGAGATATCACGTGTAGAATGGCTGAACATCTCCCCCCAAAGCCAAAAGCATGGCAGCAATTGGATTACATTGTTTCCCAATATGTGTCATGCATGTACTACAGAACAAATAGACCCTGCACCTGAACAGTCTGTTGAGCCTCACCCACTCCACAGACCTGGAACCGTCGAATGTGTTACAGCAACATATGGCACTCCCCACATGTGTGGGTGCACAACACACCATGGGAAGTATAGTCCAGTAAGCCTATAAAGTCTGATCTGCAAGGCCATGGAGTGCATCATGGCAGGAGTCATAAACAGAGCTATTGGAAACTGACAAACACACAACCCTACCAACTGTGTTATGTTCATGTGCAGATCATGGTTCCCAAGCATGCTACACCATTTGCAAGGCAGCCACCCAGGACATACATCATGGAACAGAGCTACACATGTCCCACATAGACTTTGAACAGCTGTTCATCAACATCACAGACACATGTCGTATCCACAAAACCAACAATCTGTGCATAGATATGTGTTGACATATGAAGGGATGGCAATGTGTCCACAGTTAGATCACACAAGGTGAGACTCACAGTGTCCTGTACAAGCTGTTGATACCTGCCGACCTACATGGATCATTCCTGAGATTGCATAAAAATGTGTACACACATTACCATGTCCAGTCTGATGATGTCATCATCCTACAAATATACCAGGAGAAGAGGAACCACCCAGTAAAGCATATAGCACGCCATGTTAATGTGTATTTCTTAGTATCGTAACATAGTTAGGTAGGAGTTTGAGACCTGCAAATGCCAAGTATGTGTGTGATTTCCTTTGAGAGGAGTAGCCTTTTTGGAGACTGGGAAAACACATTAAATGAGGTACATCCCTCTTTGGAAAGTCTGATGATGTCAGCATCCTACAAATATTCAAGGAGAACAGCAACCACCCAGTAATGCATATAGTGTGCTTTATAAATGTGTATCTCTCTAACATCATAACATACTTAGGTAGGGGGTTGAGTCCTGCAAACTGTGTGTGTGATTTCCTTGGAGATGACTAGCTTTTTTGGAGACTGGGAAAACACATTAAAAGAGGTACAGCCCTCTTTGGAAAGTCTGATGATGTCAGCATCCTACAAATATTCAAGGAGAACAAAAGCCAACCTGTAATGCAAATAGTGCGCTGTGTTAATGCATATTTCTTTAGTATCATAACATAGTTAGGTAGGGGTTTGAGTCCTGCAAACGCCAAGTGTGTATGTGTGTGATTTCCTTCGAGAGGAGTAGCTTTTTTGGAGACTGGGAAAACACATTTAAAGAGGTATATCCCTCTTTGGAAAGTCTGATGATGTCAGCATCCTACAAATATTCAAGGAGAACAGCAACCACCCAATAGTGCATATAGTGCACTGTATAAATGTGTGTTTCTATAACATACTTAGGTAGGGGTTTGAGTCCTGCAAATGCCGTGTGATTTCCTTTGAGAGGGGTAGCCTTTTTGGAGACTGGGAAAACACATGAAAAGAGGTACATCCCTCTTTGGAAAGTCTGATGATGTCAACATCCTACAAATATTCAAGGAGAACAGAAACCACCCAGTATTGCATATAGCATGCCGTGTTAATGTGTATCTCTCTAGTATCATAACATAGTTAGATAGGGGTTTGATTCCTACAAATGCTGAGTGCGTGTGTATGTGTGCCCCAGGTGGTCAATGCAGTGTGGGTTTTGCTTTTACTACGGTATGACATATGTTTCAAACAGTATGTGCATTGCACACATCTGGTATCTGCGTGTCAAATAAATTTGTGTACATGTGACCTCAATCAGTACATAGTTGTGAAGCCTGCATACTACATGAATACATTTGTAACCTTCGACAGATTTTGCAGCTGCTTCTCAGATCATAGGTCACATATGTATGTATGCATCAAGACTGGTCAATGTAGTGATCCGTGGCCAAGGACATCCCTGCCACACACACCCATGACACATACTATAGAGTACTGTGAGTGAGGGGAATTGCCGGGGAATATGTCAGACATGTTCATACATAACAATGACTGGCAATAATGGACAGTCATTATAAGTGTGCACCAGCCCTGTGGATATGCATGCAGGCCCCTAATGTGTTATGTGAAACACCGAGGGACCCCACAATACCTATGTTTATGTAGATACCAAGGGACAGATGACATAACACGTGTCTGTCTGTACACATTGGTACCCAACATACATGTTCAGGGCTACCACCTATGTGGTACTGTCTGGATAGTATGTATAGTAAATATGGATGACTATGCCATAGATGGCATACTACTATACAGCATGTATTGGACAACAGGTATCTGTCTGTATGATACCCTTGTGTAGGATATGCGTCCCATCCGGGGAATGCAGTGTAGGCCAATGCATGCATTTCCAGATGTGGATGGACATATCCCTAATGTGTTTGCATTTACCTAAGAGGGCTATATGCCACACAGGTGTGGTTCCAGGAACGTGAGGTGGTCAATACCACTTGTTACTGTTTTATTATAGTACTGTTAGGATCCAACTGTTACTGAGTTCCCTACAACTGTGAGTCATTTGTCAGGATATCATCTAATGATTGGTTATAGTCATGCTGTTGAGGTGGTGTATACTACCAGACTGCAGATCATTGACAGATATCAACGGTATCACCCACAGCATAGTGCCAACCCATGTCATACACACATGTGTATCCATGTTAGTACATATCTGTAGTAGAATGCATACTGGCCATCGAAAGATACCATGAGATGTTAACAATGTGTAGAACAGGGTATGTCACACATCCCACATGTCCACTATGCACGTACATGCAGACAGTGCGCACACACCATGTTCACATATGTATACCCGCTAATTTCTAATGCACACATCACACACATACTGTCCACTCACTAACACATGCTGGCAACACTGTACACTTCAGCCAAGTGGCACATGGGTGGACAATACATACTCAGACCTAACACTGGTATAAACAATGCTACAATGACTATCAGAGCTGTGATGCATAATGCCTGCTCAGATATACCTACAAGGATATCAGTACACTTTCCTGTTGGCAACTTGCTACTATTGCTACACTGCTATAATGTCACCCTGTGCATCAGAACCATGTTAGCCTATTCCTGCATGAATGTGACAGATGATAGGAGGTGGCACAGGTGTCATCATATGCACAGGGTGTGTTGTAGGTTTGCCAGAGCCCAACATTGACCCATCCAATTGGCATGTCTGTGTGTGTGTGTGTGTGTGTGTGTGTGTGTGTGTGTGTGTGTGTGTGTGTGTGTGTGTGTGTGTGTGTGTGTGTGTGTGTGTGTGTGTGTGTGTGTGTGTGTGTGTGTGAGGGGCAACAGTACTGCATGGGCCAATGTTGATGTAATGTGTGTGTGTATGTGTGAGCCCTAGTTGTATGATAAATGTGTGTGTGCCTGCATGCACACAACTCCACCATGAGGCTGCCAAATATGGGTGGTTGTGGGACAGCCACAGACTGCACCTGCTAGGCCATACAGATCACTGTCTCTGGCCACGGACACAGTACCTGTGCCTAGCAGGGGTGCTACGGGCAGTATCGGGTACCAACCCTGACTGGGTGCTATCATCAGAAGCAGAGGTATGATGACTGGACCCATGTCCCTGCTGAGACTGGCCAGTGCCACGTGCACATGGTCTAGTAGGACAGTCAATGGACAGGCCAGCCCCAGCATTGCTGGGGCTGGTACTGCCACTACAGGAGCAGCTGTGATCCATTGTCTTTCCGTGATGACTGCCAGCTGATGCTGTTGCTGGCATGCGTCCGCATCTGCTTCTCATCCATCCTGCATGGTCCTGGCTCATGGCTAACACATTGTGGAGGACATCTAATGTCTCTCTCCAATGGCTATCAATGACCTCGATGTAATTCCGGATTGCACCAGCAAGGTCACAGATGCTGTCATTGATAGCAGTGTAATGGGCCCTCTGTGCCCTTAGTCCCTGTTGGGTGTACCATTCCATACGTGCCTGTGCCTGCATTACAGCCCGGAACATACTGGAGGTTGTAATACCTCTGGGGGCACGTCTGCCAGGGGCAATATGACCAGTGGTGCTCCCCCGAGAACCCCTGGACATCCGCCTATGTGGTACCGTTCTGGTAATCCAGCTATGGCTGCTGTGAGGGGATGCACGTGCCATAGGTACCACACTCTCCTGGTCAATGCCAACTGTATGCTGTCCCTTAGCTACGGCCATTGGTGACGAGGGATGTATTGGCAGTATGAGTGTATGCATAGATAGGGTTGACCGCTGTGTACTGTCGATTGGTGGACCTTCCTGTGCCACAATACATGTCTCATCATCTCCACTATTAGTGGTGGTGACATCAGGTTCCCTGCTGCATTCAGCCACCCCTAACTCAGCACCTGTGGAAGGAAGACAGGAAACACACTTTACAATCTGTACATGATGTTAGCACACATGCACACATGCACACATGCACACATGCACAGAAATACACTGCTCACCACTGCACATACACACCCACACACACACACACACACACACACACACACACACACACACACACACACACACACACACACACACACACACACCAGCAGTCCAACACATGCACAATAGTGGGTGATGGTGGGTGACAGTATCAGAAGGCAAACAGTCACCGCACACATGTCAGCATGCAGACCATGTGTTGCTCAACACCATGCAGTGCAAGTGTAGACAGCCCTATCTAATGAAATTATACATGGCTTTGATGCATGTGTGTAGTTGTTCAGTGATTAGCTACACCCTGGAACACAATGTGTACATGGACACAACATTGCTGTGTAAGTATTATCTGCTCTGCAATGTCATGTGCACCATCACTAAATGGTATAAATAAATGTCTGCATGTGTTATCTGTGTGACACATAGATTGCCATGTCTGATGACAGTGTCTGCATCCATAGCACATAATAGTGAGCATAGGTGTAGCAAATGCATGCAATGTACAGACATGGGATGAGTGGTGCATGTAGACATGAAGGAATCCCAATGCACTACATGGACATTGTACAGTGGTTATGGTGAGTGTGGGACATATTGCAGATATGTTGGTGCCAGCCATGACATGGCATGCTACACGACTGCAACATTAAACACCACACATACCCAATGTGTGTCATGTGACCTATACACCCAATAGCATTCCAGGACATATATGTGACTCTTTGTACAGATGGCGACTGTTGTGCAGAATGTGTATACTAGCATATGTAAACACACACACAACATGCTATGCATGGTGTGTATAGGTGCATATGTTTGCACACACAGAACAATGAGGTGCACAGCAAAGACTGCTATGTATAGTACTGTGGTCACTGTAACCAGATGGGGTGTAGTACCATGTGTCATCATCATCATCATCATCATGCATCTTGTGGTCACTCACGGCTACTACTGTGTGACAGATCACCTCCTAGCATGCTGTACCTGAACTGCAGTGCTGTGGATACGTTCACTATTACACAGCCACTTTGTACATGGGTGTATGAGGTGCCCAGTAGGGAACATTGCCTAACATGACTGTGTTATGTGTTGAAGAGTGTTGCACAGCCCCATGATAGGCCTGCACCCCCGAGGTACATCATGTGTGCGTGGATGACATGTGGGATACTGAAATGTGACCTTACAGTGGGTGTTTGGTTATGCCATATGTAGCATGACTTTGTGTACTGCCTGCATGTGATAAATGTGTTATGTTGTGCATAGGTGTTGCAACTATGCCTATCCAATGTGCAATACAGGGTTGCCACAACTTTGTGTCATGCTCTGTGTATTGCATGTCACTGAGGAAGCTACTGACATTACTGAGCTGTGCAATGTCTCACAGCAAACATGCACGGCATGCATTATGCGTAGGTGTGTTACGTGCACATGGCCTACACCTCACATATGACATGCATATTACTTTACCAACATTGCAAGTATAACACACTCACCAGCATGGATTGGCTGCCCTGCCGTCACACCAGAGGGACCTACGAGAATATGAGGGGGTTCGTCAGTGGCCACAAATGTGGCATTGCTACAGTGGGTATGCTAAACTTCAGTACAACAACAGTCACAGGTGTAGGGATATTATTCAAACTATCCGCATTGCACAACACTAGGCAGCGGAACTGCTAAACACACAGTACACATCTCAACGTACACATAATCTAACAATACAGTTAACTGTAGTCTACAGATAAGGCATGTTACCTACTTGCTCCAGGTGCATGTGCTGGGTGGCTCCGGCCTCCATTACAACACATGTCAGAGGTTGATGTAGCTGTTGTCCAGGAGCCACCACGCTTAGGAGCAGCTCCTCCACTCTGGTGAGGGGGGATGAATGGCCACCACCTGTGGCAAGCTGCTGTCTTTGGATATTAGACGCACACCGCCGGACTTGTCTAATTAAATCACTGCAATAATGGCGTACCTGCTCATATGTCCGGTTATGCATGCCTGTGTCATTTACCCAACGAACAAGTTCCTGCCACAGTGCAGTCTGCTCCTGCTGGCTGCTTCTGGAGAACAGCATTGTGTACCACTGCAATAAGCTGTCGAGTATCACCTCTTCCTCATCCGCTGTGTACGCTGGGTTGCGTTGGTGGGCCATCTGGCTGAAAAAGATATGAGCAATATGTGTGAGAGTGTCCTGTGGCACACCTTACACCTTTACCCACAGATATCACTTTACTGACATATATACCATCCTATTGTCTGTCAGAGGTTACACACGTTCAATACCATTTATTGGTTCTCAGGCCACAGCTAATTAACACTGCCTGGCAGCCTCTGTATATCACACCACTATACAACAGTACCCGACACACTGTTTGTGACACATTGCACAACCTCAAGACAGGGGTGTATATCACACCAATGCACGAACAGAGATGTCATCTATTGCAATGGATGTAAAGTACAGTAGTACCAATCAACCACCATAGTCATTGATGCCATAGCCCTGCCTAACAGATGTGTCCAGTTGTTACTATAGGTGGCATACTGCTGTAACAGACTATATATGTTACTGGATACACACTTTTACCCTGTAACACACATATGATTGCAGCCATTGTACAGGCATACTCACATACACATCAGGCCAACATACAACGCAACACTGTATGCCAACACAGATGAATATTACCTGTGTACCATACAGTACTGTGTGCCACTACTTACACATCCTTATGCCTGCATTCTGTCCTCTGTGCAGACTACAGGAAACACACACGACAGTGTTTCCAAGCAATTTGAACACACACCATACTGTGCTGTTTAGGCCTACAGCTTCAGGTAGTATTACAGTTCATATTGGTGATGGATTCATCAGCAGTACCACTCACTAAGCATACATGTATTGCTTTAGCCTACAATGAGACACCACATTCGTCAACAGAGAACTACGTCACATCATATGCCTTTCTACTATGTCTGCCTAACAGTACATTACACATCAGTTGCTGTCCTCACAGCTAGGATAGGCACTACCATGTCAGATACAACATCACACTATGCTATCACACCTTTACAGACCTTGCACACATTCAGCATTACACTTATTCAACCTCACATAGCAGCTATTGCATTAAGTACATGTGTGAGTGCATAGTGTCATAGGTAGGTAATATGCTATTGGCCCTAGGGCCTACGGCAGCCTAGCCATATGCTACCCTGGCTTTTGACACACATGTACTTTGATTTCACTTGCCCCTGCAACCTGAACCACAGAGGTGTTTTATTTATTTATTTACATTTGTTTACATTTGTTGACCGGGCTAGTCTAGCTGGATACATATCCCTTTTCAGTAGATGCCCGAGGAGAAAAGCTCCAACATGAGTGAATTAATACATTCAAAATATTCTAAAAATGACTAGTTTCACATTACATAATAAGACATGATAAGAAAAAATTAATAAATTGTGAACAATGTAAGGTTTCATTAGAGTAGAAGTAAGAAATAAACAAGTCTTAATGCTTTAGTAGGGTTCATGTGAAGTCAATCAAAATCTAAAGCATTAGAACATTAACAAAACTATTTAGTAGTGTTGTTCATGAGGTATGGGGGGTAATTGTTAAGGAAGCAGGAGAAAAAGAAACAGGAGAGGGGAAAGAAGAAAAGTAGATTCAATCAGGCTTTGAACAGGGGAAAAGCCAATGTATTTTAAGGTGGTCTCTAAGGCGTTTTTTAAAGATTAGAGAGGATGAGAGTGAGGTGAGTGTATTAGTAAGTTTGTTCCAGATTCTACCCACAACATTGGAGAAGAGGGAAATGCCTGCTTTGTTATTAGAAGGGTTGCTGGCAATAAGTAGCTTATTAGTTGAGCGTAGTGTTGAAAGATTTGTATTAGGGGAGAACAGATTAGTGAGGATGGGAGTATTAGCAGGATGGTGCAGGATTTGTTGTGCAATTACAAGTTGATTGTATTGTAGTTGATTTTGTAGTTCTAACCATTTGAGTTGTTTAAGGTTGAGGCAGTGATGGGTTATGTACGGAGAGCCAGTGGAAAATCTGGTTATGTTATTGTGGCTAGTTTCAAGTTTGGTGAGATTATGCTTTGATAGATTGGTGTAAATGGCAGATGCATAGAATAGAGTGGAAGTAAGATGAGTCTGGGCAATGGATTTCTTAGCTAGTGGTGTAAGGAAGGGTTTTATTCTATACATGGAGCCTAATTTTTTATTAACAGTTTTTATAATATTATTAACGTGGACATTGAAGCTGAGGTTATGGTCAATAGTTATACCAAGTAGTTGAGCAGTAGAATCAGGGGAAATGCAGGTTCCATTGTCAGAGGTAATAATGAAGTGGAACTGAGGAGATTTTTATGGTGGGAGTAAAGAGTAGTAGCTTAGTTTTCTTTGGGTTAAGAAGAAGGCAGCATTGGGTGAACCATTTTTCAACTTTGTTAAATACATTTTGTGTAAGGGTGTGGAGAGAGGAAGAAGACTTGGCAGTACAGATAAGAGCAGAGTCATCAGCGTGTTGTATACAGGTGGATTGTGGAAAAACAGTATGGAGATCATTAATAAAGATGGAGAAAAGAAGAGGGCCTAGGATAGAACCTTGAGGAACTCCAGTGCTCACTGGGAGGTGTGTGGATAGATTATTGTCCCAGAGTACTGCTTGTTGTCTATTTTCCAGATAAGATTTGAACCAAAGGATTGCTTGTGGGTCAAGAGATTGGGCTTTTAGCACATTAATAAGTAGGTTGTGATTGATCATATCAAAGGCTTTGGAAAGGTCAATAAATAGAGCAGCTGAGAGACAGTTATTGTTACGATTCCTATTTATGCAATCAGTAAAAGTTAAAAGGGCAGAAGTAGTGCTATGAAAGGGCCTAAATCCATGTTGGCAGTTAGCAAGCAAGTTGTTTTGGAGAAGGTGCTGGAGTAGCTGATGGTGAATACATTTTTCCATAATTTTGGCTGGTGGGGAGAGTAGAGCAAGAGGAAGGTAGTTGGAGATTTCAGTAGATTTACCTCCTTTGTGCAAAAGGATTCTATGAGAGAATTTCCATATAGAGGGGATGTAGGCTTCAGAGATGGATCTGTTTATCAGGATTGAAACAGGGTATGCTATGGCTTTGGCTGCAATTTGAAGGTATTCTGCTGGGAGGCAATCAGCCGAGAGAGTGCAGGGTTTGAGTTTTTGAAGGAGTTTGCAGATAAAGGAGGTTGGTACAGGTTGCAAATGAAGGGAGGGAAAGGGACTGTTAGTGTGTTGTGTAGGAGTGGGGGTCATGGGAACTAGAGTTTGAGTTAAAGTTTGAATAGCTTCAATGAAGTAATTGTTAAAGGCATTAGCTATTTGCAGAGGATTACTACTGGGAATAGAGCAGGGGGAAGGAGTTGTGGCATGTCCTGGTTTGAGAAGTTTATTAATGCCAGACCAGAATTTTTTAGGATTATTTGAGTGTGAATGTTGCAGGTGGGAGTAGTAGTTTTTTTATCTGAGGTTATATCCTTTTTGACAGCATTTCTTAGTTGTTTAAAGTATAGATGATCTACAGAGCTTTTAGAGGTTCTCCATCTTGCCCATATTTTGTTTCGTAGAAACATTTTTTCTTTGGTTTGTTTTGTGAGCCAGGGGGCTATTTTTGTCCTGATTCTGGAGGAGCGGAAAGGAGCATGGTTATTTAGAATTTGAAGGAAAGTAGAATTAAAGTAAGAGATTGCTTTATCTAGATTAAGTAGTTTTAGAGATGACCAGTTACATGCTTTTAGTTCATTAATAAAGTTCTCAGCTTGGAAGTGTTTTTTAGAATGATAGGTGACAAAATTGTTCTTTTTTGGGCTATATTTCTTTTGTTTAGTGATAAAGGTTAAAATGTGATCACTAATGTCGTCAGGGAGAGATCCTACCTTATAGGTATCTGGGTGACTATTTATAAGGATCCAGTCAAGAGTAGTTTCTTTGTTACTTGTTTTGTGGATCCTCGTGGGGAAGTTTATTATTTAATTGAAACCAAATAGATTAATATGGGTGTTAGGGGTGGGGGGATTACATAAGGTCCAGTCTATATTAAAATCGCGTAATACAATTGTTTCCTGTAGTAAATGGGTAGAAAGGCTATTGAGAATGTTTTCTAGGGTGCTAATATTGTTTCCTGGAGGGATGTAAGAGCAGATTATATAGATTGCTTTAGAGCTATTCATTTGGAGTTTGATAGTAAGGGTCTCAGCATTGGTATTTGAGGGTAGTGATACATCATAGAGTGAAACCAAAAGATCAGATTTGAACAAGATAGCTACACCGCCACCTTTTTCTGATGCACGGTCACATCTTAGGATATTATATCCAGGAGGGGTTATTTCTAGGTCATGAGTAGAAGGTTTTAGCCAGGTTTATGTAAGGCAGAGGATATCAAATGGATAAACCTGCAGGAGAGCATGCAATTGACTAATTTTGTTGTTAATGCTACGAATATTAAGATGCGCTATACTGAGGGAGTTCTGAGTTATTAAAGAAGAGGTAGCATTATTAAATGATGGATTCTGTAGATTGGTATTTGGTGGGGATGGGCCAGGATCGGGATGAATATCTCCACCTGTTAGAATGTTTATGGTTTGAACGGATGAAATCTTTAAGTATTTATAGTACTTGGGTGGGGTTATCTTATTGGGGAGGTAAGAAACATGGGTGTTTCTATGGAACTTGGGAAGCAAATAGACTGAAGTAGAGGTGATGTTGCTATGAAAAAGGCTGTGGGGATGTGTGATGGGGAGTGTTTGTAGATAGGTCACATTGTGCTTTAGAGTGTAGTGTTCATATGCAGTGAGTGAGTAGGTTAAGGATAGAAGTAAAAATAAGGAAGAAGAGACAAGAAAGTTTTTCAGGGAAGGTTTGAGAGAATGGGCCATTAGGGCAGTGGAATAGAAAGGTTATATACAGAAGATAGGAAGCTTAAAGTGTAAATAAAAGGTAGGGAGGGATAAATGTAATGGTTTAGAAAGATAGTCAGAAGAAGGGAGAAGGGAGTAGAAGATAAACTAAATAGCTGTAAAAGAAGTGATTATAGTTACTGATTATGTGTAGAGGTGAGTAAGGAGTAAGCTAAAGAGAGAAGTCAGGAGGAGTGGTGTTAGATAAAGAGGTGGAGTAAAGAAGAGGAGGAAGGGGAGGAGTTGAGAATTATATGTTGAGACTGATTGGATAGGTAGTAACGTGAGTGTGACTTGTTAGGAATAAGTGTAACAGCACTGGGGGTGGGTGGGAATTGGGGGTAGGGAGGGGAGCGGAGTGAGCCCGAAGGGCGAATGGAGCAGGCTAGAGCAAGTAGTGAAGGAGACAATCAGTGAGCAGAGCAGCCCAGTTAGGGAAGGTAAGCAGGTGAGTAGCTTCAGGTGGAGCAGGTAAAGTTCAAGACAGAAGTATGGAGAGGGAGGATATGTTGTTTACTAGTTAGAGGGTAGAATGTGGTATGAGAACAGGTAGGAGCATAGAGTTAGCAGTTACGGAATATCTGGACAACCAGACCAGGCAGGAGAACGTAGGAAAGAAATATAGCAAGGAGTTAAACTAGTAAGAGTGAAAACAGGGTAAAGGTTGAGGCCTGGTTAGACTGCCACTTGGTGATCTGTGGTGGTATTGCAACAAGTGACTAAGGGCAGAAAATTAGCTAGTTGTGAAGAGTAAGGTAGGCAGTATGGGAAAGGAGATGTTAGACAGTACAGGTCTTGGAGAGGGGTCTGGCTGCTAGCGTTCCTTTCACAGAGGCCAAATATTTAGTTAGATCAACAAACAGAGTTGAAAATGGCTATCAACAGGGTCAAGAAATAAACGTACTTTATAAAAATGCTGCTCAGGCAGTATTAAAGTGCTGGGACAGCAAAACAGTAGATCCAAATTGGAAAGACTTGTGGGAGACGGTATCCTTAATAGCCAGATAAGATCCTTAGTTCAGGGTAAAGTCTAGACAGCTAGGAGGATAAGAAGGTAGGGAAACAGGGAGTTAATATAATGAGGCAGTAATAAGTAGCTCAAGTATCTGCTTAGAATAGACTTAACAACAGTTTAGCTTACACAATACAACTACAAAACTACAATGTAATCATTAAAATAGAAGTAATAAACAACTCTGGACAGTAGCCTCCTGTGGTGTATTACCAATCTCCCACACAATCATCAGGGGTATTTATAGCAACTGCTAAGGAGGAGCCTTGTTTGCTATTGCTATGTGGTCTATTCCGGTGTATGGCATATCTCTGAGATGGGAACCTATCCATCCAACATGTGCTGTTTAGTGAGCTGACAAGGTTTAGGGCCATAGAGCGTGTATCCTGGAGGGATTGTGATATGTTGCCATGGTGGTTGTCACCCAGCTATGGGTGTGACATACCTCTGTATGTCCGGCAGAGGTCACCTCTGTGTGGCCAGTATGCAATACAGTGTAGTTGTGGTTTTGTGAGTCAGTCTGCATAGGGCATCTGTTTGCGGCTGGTATTACCCTTTGGGAGGTCTGTCTGTGGCCTGTTCACTTGGTGTAGTTGTCATGTGAAGTACATACCACACAGGGATTTGTGATGAGTAGAGGGGAACTGTACCCTATACTTCCATAGATGACACACCTGTTGTCATGACACATACCACACAGATAGATTACAGATGTAGTGTGGCACTGTCTTCATCAAAGCAGAGGCTACTGTCCACCTGTGTCCCATGTTCCCTTATCACACCTTCACTTTTAGGTAGATCTCTACCTATGTGGTAGTTAATGGGTACACTGTTTTGGGAAGGTGGAATGGCACTGCAGTATCAACACTTGTCTACAGTCCATGCCTTGGTCACCACACACCTGTTGCGGTACATATGACCCCGTGTCTCTCTGTCTCTCTCTCTCTCACTCTATATGTATATATATATATATATATATATATATATATATATATATATATATATATATATATATATATATATATATATATATATATATATATATATATATATATATATATATATATATATATATATATATATATATATATATATATATATATATATATATATATACATATCTATACACATACATGTACACATCCATTGCTGTACAAGTGGATATACATATAGGCACATGTACAGTCCACCTTTCATGGTGGGGATATCACTTATGCTTCAGTTGTGGGATGTACAGTTATGTGATTAAATTGCACAGTGTTGTGCAGAATGCATGTGGGTGTCCTCAGCCCTTGTAGCATTAGCAGGCCTCACTGGCTGTAACACAGCAGATCTGACAAATCTGTCCCACAGCATTTAACCACCACATGACATATATCAACACTACCATAGCTGGCCTTAGGCATAGGCCAACTGGGCGGCCGCCTAGGGCGCCACTCTAGCAGGGGTGCTTTTCCACTATTTATGTTGTGTAGTAAGACAAGGAGGGGGGCACCATGAAGTGTGATAGGGGGTGCTGCGGAGCCCTTTTGCTTAGGGCACCAGTTGACCTAAGGCCACTCCGGCGCACTGCATGCTGTTTTTTTGGCCACACACTACGACCTACACAGATATATGCACATATCAATCTTCACTGACAGATATCTGTCCACTCTTCACTAACAGTTGCAGTATGTCCCTTGCCCTATGCACATGTGCAGATACAGATAGATACATACTGCTGCCACTCATGGATGATTTGCAGTGTGTAGAGAACTCTTTAGGAACATCTACAACATGCCAACACATACATGTGAGTTATATACCTTACCTTTGTATTTCCCTGCTCCGTGTGTTATGGTTTTGTAATTTTTTTTTTATTGGTGGTTTGTTTTGGATTTTCACCCTCTATTTAACTTTCTGTCTCAGTTTCTCACTCTGTTCTGTCTCTGACTCAGTCTGTGTCTATGTCCGTGTCTCTCTCTCACTCTCTATCTCACAGCACCTGCAATGCTATAATTGCATGTGTGGACTGCAGGTACAGCCTGCTTTTCTAGGTATCTGCACTTGTGCATGTGACAGCCTCTGCACCAATTACTGCCCACCATTCAGTAATTGCATGCAGCCTGCTGTTTGGTGATTGCCTTACTCACTCTGATTGCAGCCCACTGCTATAAAATGCTAGGTTAGGTAGGTGTAGCCCTTTCATATTTCCAAGGTGGAGCCCATGCTTGTTTGCTCTGGACACCGTTGTGTCAGTCTGAAGGTTGGTATATGTCTCTTATCTGATGCTAGGGTTGTAGCCAGTTATATGCATGTTGTACTCAAACCTGAATGTTGCTGCTTATAGTACACACATATCAGTGTAGACATGTACGCACTCCTCCAAATGCTAACACAGGATATATGGGAGTATGTACTTTTTTCTCACTTACACAACTAACTGCCATACAAATGTGGTTATTGCACTGTATTCCTGTGGCCAGTTTTTATCCTGGTCTGATACTGTGTGGTGTTTGTAAGGTGCTACTGTAACATTATTCCCTGCTAGAATGGCTGGTTCTCCTTTCACAGTCATGTCATGCAATTCCACAACCACTGCTGGTAAAGACCCACAGAAAAGGATTTGTGTTATACCATTCCTAATTTCCATTTACATTCCCTCATTGTAATGCATGATATATTTATTTCAGAACCAAGTTATTTGTATATCTGCTGTGGCTTAGTGGTAATCCATGCAGTCTATTGTGTCAATGGTCTGGAGTTCGAGAATGGCAGAAGTTTTTTCTTTTGCTGCTCAACAGAACAAGAGCCCTGCCATGGAGTGACTAAGGCACTTTTAAGCAGTTGTAAGTGGGTTTGCGCAGGTTTGCGTGACACTTAGCGATGCTTAGCTAAGCGTACACATGCTCACACTCGCTTAATCCCGCTTACTACTGCTTAAAAGTGCTTACTCCCGCTAACCCCCATGCTAATTTCTTTTAAAGAAAAGAAAATGGGGAGATAGGAAAGTGGTGAAAAAGGGGGCACAAAGAGGGACAGACAGTAGGTAAACAAGCTCGGGATGTGCAGGACGGATGTAGGGAAGGTCCATAGCTGCCCATTTCTTTAACAGCAACAGCTGTGCATATTCAATGAATTTGGAGTGAAATTTGAAACCTTCCACCCCTGGGAGAGGGGTGAAGACAACAAAGTATGTTCTACTGCCAGTTCTAATTATCAGCTTACATGTCCAATGGACATGTGTGTGAAATGAGCAGCTATGTATGGGGCATAATTTTTTTGTGGGTACAGATTGCCCTTTTTTTTTTTTTTTCAGGTGAGAGTGGGAAGTGAGGTAGAGGAAGTAGGTATGTCCGGGGAGGTAGGTTGGGAAGGTAAACAGACAAGACAGACAAGACAGACAAGACACATACAGGGGCGGTGTATGACACATGGGGTGGGTGAACACAATTGATGGGGTCAGATGTTTGGAAATCGCAAGCCCATGAGCCCACAGATGGTAACAGTGGAACTGAGATCCCCACCCATGGGCAGTCACCACTGAACCTTCACAGCCCCAAGGGTGGCTGTGCTGGGGGCTGCGTAGGATGGGCAGGCTCACCCATGAGATGCGCCACTCTTGCCTCGAGCTGGCATAGGGGATCAGCGACTCAACGCTGGATCTCCCTACGCACCACAACCCGGACCCTTCAAAGGGTGACAGGTGGCCCTTCTCTGCCCATGCTTGCATGGGGGATGAGCCCCATCCCCTGCAGCGCTTCCACCCGAAGGTGGCACAGGACCAACGGAGGAGAGGAGCCCGGGCTGGGCACCGGACCTGCTGGTGCCAGGTGCACTCGCCAGCTGAGGAGGGACAGGTGGGTCCGCTGGGACCGGCCTTCCCATACGTTCTGTGATTAGGTGTGTTTAATTACAACATAAGCAAAACAGCATTCCAGATTAGTTGTAAAAGCATGCAGTAATATTCCCATTAACCCAACACACCAAGGTTACAACAGTTGAACAGCAAGCATAACACATGCATATATTGAACCACAGTGGATATTCCAACAGCATGCAGGGATGTTTGGTAGCAACAGACCACCATGAATGTGGTGTTTAAACAGGACACATGCATCAACGTGAATGCAAATATTTATAGAACAATAGGACATATGTCCCAACAAATATTTAAGATTACACATACCCATTGAGGTGTGGAATTGTATGGTTTATGCACATACAGTAGTGTGTAGAAAAAACCTCGGTTAACATCTTATAATTACCTTTTCGTCTACACTGCATTCCTAGTGACTGCAAGTGTATATCCCCATACATGTATTATTATACTTGCCACCATACATTAGGTTGTGTAATGGGTTTGGCTAGTTCAATATATGCCTGACCTATATCTGACATACTAACTGTCCAGGATGCAGATGTTACTGCTACATATTTCTTAATTGCATTTATATTTCTTTATCTACATATCTAGGATGTTTTCACATAACATTTTCACTTTGATTTGTACAGAACCCTGCATTTCTTGACACACACTCACATTTCTGGGGAAAAATAACATGCTACACATGTGCCAGATTTACTTATTCATGCCAGCCAGTAACTGACTGTTGTGGACTGTATATATGTTTCACAGCTACTAGCACTTCCATCACCCACTTTATATGGCACTGCACAACTCTGGGTTGCCAGCACCTTTTCAAACAGTACTGTTTGTATAATGCAAGGGTACAACAACATTTCAAACTCTGTGACACAGACACACTCCAGGTTTTAGACCTTTATTAATGACATTACACACTTTTCCACAGGCTCACTCCTTTATTTGTTTTAACGGTGTATATGGCAGACATGTTCAAGACATATTATACCTTTATTAATGGGTTAGAACACTCTTTTTTCAGGCTCACTCACTTATTTTATATGACAGTGCCTGCAGAGGTATTATTCCAGACATATGTTACCTTTCTTAATAGGTTACTACACTCTTTTTCTGCCTCTCTGAAGGTTTTATCTGACAGTACACGCAGAGGACTTATTCAGGAAATTTTATGGCTGTAGTATTGGACTACAACACTTTCTTTCATGCTCTCTCCCATATTTTATATAACAATACATGCAGAATAATCACTAACCTGCCTGGTGGTGCAGCCTTAGCAGCCTATCAGCATAGGCTTGCTGATTCGCAGCACAGTCACCTGCAGCTGTAAAGTAAATGAAGGGATATTGAGACATACCTATCCATTATACATACTCCATTATCAATTCTTACATACTGCATTCTATGGCTACTTACTCAGTTGTGGGGCATCCCGCATCCCACGGGCCTCCTGTATCCATTGGTTCAGGCGGTCCTGCTTTCGTCTCTTCAGGTCTGCTTGGTGGTGACGGACCTGCTCACCAGTCCGAGGAACACCTGTGGCACTGGTGAGGCCATAAGCTAACCGGTTCCAAGGCTCTGCCTTGTACTCCATCCCTTGGAATTGGCCCTGCAGGAGTCTTGGCTCATGACGGTGGACAAGGAGCCAAACCATGTATTTCGACTCCTCGATGCTCCAGCGTTGCGCTCGGAAACATGTTCCCTCTCTGACACCAGACATTCTAACTGCAGATGTGAGCTACAATCAGTTATGGTGTGTATTCCCACCTGTGGGGCTTAAATATGCCACATTTCCCGCACTTTTTTGTGATTGGCCATTTTGTAAAATTCTCAGCTGACTGCAGACCTGCTTAGTAATGGTTAAACTACCATTCGTAAGTATATGAATGTTAACAGTGGCTGTTCCCCCTATGTTGTCATGGCTTAGTGGTTCTGTACTTTGCTTCTGATGCACTGAGTCTTGGGTTCGAACCTTGTCATTCATTTTATTTTCATACTGTCCAGACAGGCTAGGGGGTGTGGCTGCATTTAAGCAACTTTGCTCTACGTTGCTCCTCGGTGCCCTACGATGCCCTGGTTGATGCGGCGCGCATGTCCGTGCAAGCACATTGCACTGGGTAAAGTGCTGTTAAACTTTGGGCAACTCTATTGCGCTGGGTAAAGTGAACTATGGGCAACTCTATTGCGCTGAGTGAAGTGCTATTGAACTATGGGCAACTCTATTGCGTTGGGTGAAGCGCTGCTTAACTGCAGGCAATTTTATATTGGGATCCTTTAAAAGATTTATTTTGTTCACTGATACAGTGGCCATTTCACTGCTTTTTAGTTATGTTTAAACATATATGTTAGGTATTATTCTATATACTGATTTAAAAAATAAATACGAAAGGGAGTGGTGGGACTTGAACCGTGAATGCCTCTTCTTTGTGCGAACGCTCTACCATTACGCTATTGCTATTTGGTGTAAGTTGTATAAACATTATTTCTTATGCTCTTCCATGTCAGAATTGCTAACTGTAGCTAAGCAATGGGCACACCTGCGCACACACGCGCAAATACGGGCAGCTATTTTGGGAAATTAAAAAAAATGAATGTTATGCGTTTTAGAACTGTGGTGGGGGTTTACAATATCAGACAGTGAGGTGTTGGGTGCAGAGACATTTGAGCGGACTCGCTCTGGTTTATTTGCTTTTATTTTAAACACTTGCAGGGACGTGGACATTTAGACTGCTCGGCAGTCGGACATGCCCCCTGCTTTCTTACACGGTCCGTGTAAGACTTACGGTTGAGTCAGCGTGCCCTCATGCATATTCATGGCATGCTGATGTCATACCGTTCAACTGCAGCCTCCGAGTAAGACTTATTAAGTCTTACACGGAGGATTCGTGAATCTGGGGGATAGTCTTTTTAAAGTCTCTTTTTCAACTTCAGTCTTGAATTGTATGTGAATCTTCTTCTCTCTATAAAGTGCTTTAAACACAAATGAGTTCCAAGGAGCACAGTTATTCTTTTTCTCATATCCCCCCAAAAAACTTTCCATCATTTGATCAGTCTCAGAAATAATGTCACAATATGTTTCTTTATTTATATGAATAAAAGGCTCTTGTCTCACTGGTTTTCACTCTTAAATGTATTATTATTGTGTCCCATAGCTTACATCTGTCCAATTCACCCTCTTGCTTTTTGTCAAATCATACCGTACTGTAAAAGATTTGTTCTTCCCAGACTTACTGCTTTTTTCTACTCTGAGCTTTACTATCTCGTATGTATGATTTTATTTCTTCTACTTGTTGAATGTCTTCCACCTGTATCTTCTCCATTAAATCTCCCCATGAAACATTGTTACCAGTATCTGGATCACTTGCATTAATCAAATCCATAAGCAAGTCATCCCACAACCCTTCTGATTGGTGGGTTGTAACAACACATTCCTGTGTTGATACTTCTTCCCTGAAGAGGTTTTGTTGAAAAGAATCATCCAAATCCAAACCTTCCACCACGTTTTTTCTTCCTCAATAATATTTCTCTGCGAAAGCTTGGATGCTTTCTCAACCTTATATCACCTTCTTGCAAAGTCTCTCCTGCTTTTAACTCACTACTTCACTCATCTGACTCTTTGGCTCTCTTTTTTTGCCACTTACCTCCTTAACTTCCATCGGTGCATTACTTTCTTCAACTGTTATAACATTATGGATATTTGCAACACTTTCCACCTTCTCTTCCAGCTTTTCTGAGCTGCCTCTATGCTTGGACTGGAAGCTGGAAGTATTCCATCGCAGTACAAAAATACTAGGGAAATTTCCTCATGCCATGCCTAAATTTTCCCTAGCAGTAGTATAAATACCACCATGGGTCTCCTCTGAAAAATGGCTACTAGCCTAGATGGACTAACCCAGTCAACAAAGGATAAATAAAAATAAAATAAATGCTCCATGTCCTAGTGGCTTGCTGAAGCAGTGTTACTGCAGTGCTGTCTTTCTTGGGGACATTATAGAATGTGGTGCTTGCTGCTTTGGTGGAAGACATACACTGTGTGTAGCCCCCTTATTTCTATATCATAATGTATCTCTGGTTCTCGATAGTTTGTACCAAATGCTAGTTGATTCATGTATCACCCTTACTTACATAGAGGCCCTTCATGGCCTGACCCCACATTACCTGTCTTATCTGATAAAAACTCTGCATAGTCCTACAGGCTTGTTAGTCTACTATTTATATATTTCTAATACCTGACTGAAACTGTTAGGAAATTGAAAGCTTGGTCCTATGCTGTTTATTCTAAAAAAATATGAGAAAGACACACATGTACATTACATGAGGATTTAAAAGATATAGTTATTTATTTTCACAGTAATTAGTGTGTCAAAGTCCCAGTAATTCTCTTCATCCTGCAATTCTATTATATTTCATTTTATTTACATACTAATATTTAATTTAGCATTTTCTGGCAGTTAAAGACATATAAGGCATCACAACCAATTTTGCTTATTGTTAAGCTGCAAATAAGAGGTGAAAGTAAAATTTAAAGTCAGGGAAGAGTGGCCAGACATATACACATACCATCTCATATTACTAAGGCTGAATTAGCTGCTTTGTGTTACTTCGTATTACTTAAGGAACTAAATCTTGTAACTGAACCAGTCCTTCATTCAGCTGAGGTCTATGGCCTGCAGTTTGAAGACTGAATGGAAGGGCTAGGAAAGTGCCATAGACTTTTTAAGGCAGATTCTGCATGGATGTTGTGGCACCGACTGATTAGGTTCCAAAGTTAATCATTTTAAGCTTCCTTTCCAGAGGTAAAGAAGTATGGCCAGCAGAGCCATTATGAACTGTCTTTTTGTGTATTAGAAATGCTTGTTTATTTCACAAATATATGCCTTTTTATATGACTGAGGTCATTCTAGGTTGCTTTGCCTTTTTGCTTTTTGTACTCATTAGATAGTAGTAGACAAATCTACTATTTTAATGAAATGTGTTCCACTGCTGTGTGACCAAAGATTTGGTATAAATAAGTTTGGGGATGTGTGTTAGGGTATCTCCCTACATGGAAGGTAAAGCGGGACTACATAAACTTAATTTTAGATTCACTGGAAGTAGTTTTGTAACTTTTCTTTGTGTAAATGGCACTCACTGAAATTACTGTGGGTGAGTTGACATAAATCTAGTTTTAGTTGGGAAACACTTAGATGACCAGTTTCTACTTTTCTACAACCTATACGCCTGTTTTAGCACTTTATTTCATAGTCATAGTTCATTGGTGAAAAAAAATAACCTTGTCTGGATATTTAGTGTCTCAAACTGCATTACTCAGAATTCTTTTCATAAATATTTAAAATTATAAAAGCTTGTGGCTGGTTTCTTATTTATTAATTGATTGCAAGGAGGGCTAGTGCTGTGTGGTGACTAGCTGCTGTTATTATACATCTCTGATTAAGCCAGACTGCTCATCTATAAACCACCATCTTCAATATGTTTCATGCAGTTTGTTTTTAAGAGTTGACAATAACTGATAATCTGGTGCAGGCAAATTTAATCCTAGCTGGTGGCAATACTACCATAATGTAAAAGGGATATGCAACACTGAAAGGTATTACTAGCATCTCCTGCAAATTATTTTATGTGTGAATGCAATAGCTTATTTACATTATTGTTAGTGTGGATAATCTAAAACTCTAAGGCAGTAAATTCAATATGAAGTTGAAGAGGTGCCTAGGATACTAAGATACACAGCTGTGCTTTGTGGTTGCTCAGTTTGAAACCTATTGCTTGGTGTGAGCCCATAGCCCAAGTCAACATTACATATTTTCTACATGCTGCTAAAGCCAAGCTTCAATTATTTATGTACCCTTATTTTTTAAATTCATGTCTCCATTCTAATTCTCCATTCCCATCTAATCCAAATTATAATCACCAAACCTAAATCGACTTTCTTTGCCAAATTTACAAAATGCCATTTGCCTTTCTCTTAACATCTTTCCAAACACTTTTGCATGCTAGCCTCTGGCCTATCTTACACATTTCTCAAACTGACATCCTCCTAATTGCAAAACAGTCCATATGTTATTGTAAAACTGTCAATCCTGTACAGACTAATATTGACGTATTAAACTCATAGTATCTATTAGTATTGTGAATTTCTTTTGTATTCTGCCTTTTTGTAAGTTTACAAATTTCTGTACTTTATATTTTGTAATGTTGAAAATTTCTCTACTTTATAAATTTATCTAATGTTGCAAATCTCTGTATTTTATAATATGTACCGGAGCTTTTCTCCTCGGGTCTCCACTGAAAATGGGCCACAAGCTCAGCTGGACTAACCCAGTTAACAAACAATAATAAATAAATAAAATAAAATGTATATTTATATTGTATTATACTTATTTGTTGCTATTAGCAATATTTACAGCAACAATGGAACAGATCTAAAGATTGTAGCCCCTGTCTCTTGTATTATTAGTATGAATACAGTGGATCATGAGATTATACCCCTGGCAGCATATCATATATTGGTGGGAGTGGTGCCTGTTAAATATTGATGGCAGCTTGGATCATCACATTGGCTGTAATTGAGGATGGGGACATAGGCTGTCCAGTAAACTGTTCGTGTTTTGTTATGACTTACTTCATACATTTTTATCCTTATCTTCTAACTGCTTATATTCCTTCTGCTGCTGTTGCATGCCCCGACTGTCTCATATCTCTTCTAACATCACTCATAAACAAGACCACAAGATATTTAACCTTGTCCACTTGAGGTGCCTGCCCACTTCTCCTGCTGATAGCAACCAACTCTTTTTCTGCAGCCACTGAACTGTAGATGCTGAATTTCATACCAGCCACTGTACATTCAGCAGTGCAACACTACACCACATAGTAGAAATCACTTTCACTTGAAGCTAAGAAGAGAGTACCCAGCATTATCTGAAAGTAATAAAGATGTAACACTCATATTCCCAAACTGGATAATTTTCAAACCTCATATGTGTTAATATCCTGTTCATGAAAGTTACAAAAGGAGGGGAGACACAATCCATTCTTGGTTGAGTCCTATGCTCACCTTGAAAAACTGTGACTTATCATTGAGAATACAGTCAGAGTGCACCTGCCTCAAATATCTGGACTCTTTGGTATCCAGCAGTCACCCTGCTAATTCATAGTGTTTGATTATTTTGTACAAGGTATTCCATGCTAACAGATTACATGGTGTTCTTTGGGTCCTATATGTATATATATATATATATATATATATATATATATATATATATATATATATATATATATATATATAGGCTTCCCTACCTTAGTTGAGTGTAAAGAGGATGATCCATGCAGAATTACTGCTGGTACACTTTGTGTCAGTACACCAGCAGTAGTTCAGAGGTTTAGACTTTTCAATATTCTCTGTACTTATGTGACAGTGGAGTTAGTAGATAATTCCTTTAATTTTGTTTTTCTCTGAAAGAGGGGCTTTGACCAATTAGGTTTGTCTGGCTGCGGCTTTGGTCAGAGGTAGCTCAGCATTTCATAATGGCACCAAACACCTACACACACACACACACACACACACACACACACACACACACACACACACACACACACACACACACACACACACACGCACTCACAGATTTGTCAAGTTTTGGATTTATCAGCCTGAATCTTGTTGAACCAATACCATTTAATCTCATCCTTGGCAAGCCTAGGAAAGAAACAGGTACATTAGCATTTATTTTTCTAGTTAATTTCCTAGGATTTATGGGTGCATTCAATAAGTTGATCATTTTGCAGTTCAAGAAACCCTGCAATTTGACCAAATCTATATTACATATATTTGTGCATAGAGACAGACAGACAGACGGAATAAGTGGAATAATGAACTGCAGAAAAGTACTAACAACCACAAATATAAAACAGTAAGAATAAAAGGCAGGAACACTGGAGAAAAGAACAGCTAACATTAGCTTGCAGCTTCTAGAGCCACTTCAGGCTTCAAAACTATTTTAAGACGTCATATTTCTGGCCCAGAAGAACAAGAATATGTTTAGGCCATCTTGTTTTCCTATGTAAATGTCATGTTTTTTGTCTGTTTTCTAGATACAAGACTTTGCTACATGTTTAAATTCTTTATAGCACTTAGGAATATTCTGGCTGTAATTATGATATACTTCTGAGCCAAACCTGACTGCATAGTATGTTTAACATATTTATTAGTTTGTAAAATTAATTAAGCAACCTCTACCAGATGGATAATGAATCTGTCACAATGGCCTATTGCCCGGGTTGGGATCAAAAAGGGGCATTTGGATCAATTCACCAACCCACTTGTCAACTACATAAGTAAAATTAAATTGAACTGAACATTTCTTCTGCAGTTCTCATATCACTGAATAGTAGTAGCACACTATGTTCCAGGTCTGTTTCCTCGTTAGGCTAAACAAAGCTGCTTATAGCAAAGTATTAGGGTAATATGTTGACGTAAAACAAGTTAGCAATAATAATTTTGAAATGTGGTTTTATTTAAGAGATTGGCAAGGCAATCTATACAGCTTATGAGAAGTAATATACAGTAAGGTTACAGCTATGTAAATGTTCATCATATACTTTATGATTTTGCAAACATTAATAATGCAGGTTGTTAACAGTATCAGTGTTTTATCTGTTATGAAGCCAAGTTTCCTATGATTGCAGCTGCTCACCATAAAATAAATTATTTAGTAAAAGCAAATATTTCAGTTGAAACAAGTTTATAATAACAGAAACAGCACAGCTAGATTAAAACTTCTTAGTCACCAGTTGTTTCTAATTTTTATTTATAGAATTTCTCATGTTAGAAAACTGCTGTGTCTTCTGCTTTGAAGAAAACAGTGTTAGGGATGGCTTATTCACATGGATTTGTAAAACACATAAAGTCTAAGTGTGCTCTTTTTTTCAGCTTTGAAGAAAATTTAAATAGTGGATGGATTGAAATTGAAAAGTGCTTTCTATGTGCTTCCTTCCTTTTGTAGTTTGTATCATAGACTTGAAAAAAGATTATTTTGGTGATTTGCACACCCACGGTGCCTTTCCCATCAAATTTACTGGTGTTGACATCCATGCTCATATGAGATAATATGAGAGAGGGACTTGCTTTATATAGCTGTAAGGCTGTATATGTTAGGGCTCAGAGATAAAAATTCTCTGGATACAGTGCTTGCTAATTGGGACAGGGCTCATAAGAAATAATGAATTATGCTGCTTCTTATCTAAAACAGGCTTAGGCCTTCTTAGCTAATACAGGCCTAGGTCTGTATATGGTAGGTTTCAGAGATAGGACTTCTCAGGAACTGATGCCTATTAATGGGGAGGTGGCTCATAGGAATCCTATACCTCTCAACCTGTTAGGACAAGAAATCTGGACAGAGCCAAAAATGATAGGGGACAAAAGTCCAAAAATATGGACAATTTTCAAATATTGCTCTTATAAAAGTAAAAAGTTGATAGAATAACATATTTTGCATTAATATTCATTATCCGAAGGGAAGGAAGTCTAAAATTCAAATTTCTATCATTGTTTAGCTACTTCAATCCTCAATGATTTGCCAGAAAACCAACAATTTTATAAGGCACAGACCAAAAATAAGAGGCAAAAATCTGGACATTCTGTGAAAATCTGGAGAGTTGAGAAGTATGCAGAAGCCGCAAAAAATGATTTATAGCTAGATTTTCAGACAACCAGACTGCTGTTTTACTGAGTTTGCAAATCAAGTTACTGTGGTGCAAACACTAAATATGTCAATATGTTCATAAATATTTTGAGACCAGAAAAACTATTTTAATCCAAACATGATTAAACCCAACTTACTTTCTGCATGTTGTATTTTTTAGGGTCACATTCCAAAACAATTTATGTTTGAGACAAATTGCCACTGCAAGCTTTAAAAAGGATGAGAATGATAGCAATTGAAAGTAATGGTTTTACGCATTATATGTAAACAGGAAGCACTCACATGCAACCCCAGTCCCCACATTTCATTCCAAGCAAATGAATCTGAATGTTGACTTGATCATCAGTAGAAGAACAGTTTGACTAAGTACACTCGATAAGCCAGACGTGTTATGTAGTCTGCCCTCTGTGCATTAGGAGGAAGCATGGCACAGTAATGATGACTGCAAAAGTTGTATAGCCCTAAACAAAGACAAAAAAGAAATAATAATCACATATATTTTTTGTAGTTGTAAGTCCTGTGCCAATACCTTTGCACCACACATTAGGTCCTTCTGTTCCGCTGACATAGCAGATCAGCATGTTTGTAATGGGCGGTGTAGGATTTAATTAAGGGCTTATATGATATTAGAGAATGATGCACTATAGACACTCTTTGCTAGTTAGTCAAACATGTTGCCCCAATTAAAACTAATATACATCTACATCAGTAGACATGCAGCTAGGTGGATGGATAGATCCCCAGTACTCTCCAATCAGTCTATCTTCACAAGGGGGAAGGCATCAATGCACTGGAATAGCAGTGAGCTTTGGATAAATGACTCAAATATAATCACAGAGTGCTACTTGCTAGTCCCTGCAATGAGGTACTGTTGCCTAGTAACCTATTTAGCTGGCATATGAGTAAAATAATTTTGAAGTGATCTGCCCAGTACTATATTGAAACTAATAAGCAAAAACCTCAAAAACCAACAGAAAACAATTTGAATAATAATAACAGCTGAACAATTTTTATTATTAAAAAGTTTGTCAGCACTTTCCTTACATTATTAAATGAAGCTAGAGTAAAATCCAAACAGTATTTTCCCATCATTTAAAAAAACTCCCTTAGTTTATATGATCAAACCTTCCAATCAAGTAGAAGTTCATCTGGAAACCTGTTGAGCAAGAATAAATAAAATAACATTGAATGAGCAGCAAATTTTCAGTAAGTTTTCAAAATAAAATGATTTATAACACTTCAGACTAATTGTACCATCAAAATCTTCTAATCATTCCAGTTCATAACTTCATGGAGTGATGAATTAAATACTTTCAACTGTTATTACTTTACTTACACCTGAAACCATACTGTCATCTAATCGCAAATGCCAGATAAGCGCCCTCTCATCCACAAGGTTAGCCCAATTTCCTGTTCTTTCATTGACTATAATCTTTTCTAATGCCAGGAACAAGCCTTTTTTAAATCCTGACATCCTATTACATGTCTACTTAGGGCTTTCGTCATACTGTGGGTCTTGATGCAGTAAATGTGTTCATAGACCCTCTTGTGCAACTCACATTCTATTTTACCAGAGTTTGCACAGATCTCTAAGGAAACCATGCCTTTGCTGTTACAATTATAATGGCTGATTCTGATGAATTTATAAGTTCATATTTTTAGCTTGTTATATCACTACCTGGGACAGTATGTGATGAAGGACATGTGGAAGTAAAGGAGTCTAGTCTGGTGGATGAAAATTACTCACTGGAAAGGACAAATTTCCTGTCACTGCCATCTGTAAACTTGATGAATGATCTTCAGAATCCAACTATCTGCAACTATCTGTTGCCAAAGAGAAAAGTGGAGATTCAGACTTTTTAGAAGGGGTATGGGGCTACCAGGGTGGGAACAAGGTCCCTTAAATAGTCATTCTGATTTGCCAGACTGCCCTTTTTCTGAAGATTCCATATTCATTTTAGACCCCCCCCACACATTTATTTAAACATCTGCTTGCCTGTATTTTGTTGAGACTGTTATTTTTTTCCTGTTTTTTTGTCAAAATCGGGTGTGGGTTTAGAGAATCCCTTTGAATATCTGGAAAAGGAGGGATGAAAATTAAAAAAATTAGAGAGTCTCTGAATCAATTTACCCTCTTCATCACACTTTTTGATCACGTCTGCATCAGAGGGGCCAAAACCTAAATTTCTATCCAAAGAAGAATTTAACATCTCATTTTTAACATCAAATTCAGATTTCTGAAAATGCAGCAAGGCAGACCACCTTAAAACAGTACCAGCTGCCATAGCCCTGGAAAAAGTATTAACTGAGTTATAAATACATTGCAAACCATGAGGAGAAATTTGTACAATTGAAGAAGTCATATTATTTAAAGCAGATTTTTTCCTCATAAGAATAAACTGTAGACAAAACATTCCTAATACTTTTGCAATTCCCTTATGCCTATGTCACTTTTGGACAGGGGCAATCTGAAAAATACTGAAAAGCACAGGCACAGACCTAGGCCATTCTCTAATCCTTTGAGATAGAAAATTGGACAAATTTTGGATAATACTGGCTAGGCTTGGAAGGGCTCTTAAGCAATTAGCCTAGTAATCTCCTATGAACCCATAAACCTGTTAGAGCAAACTGCAACATATGAGCCAGACAGTTCAAAATACTGAAAATCAAAGTTGCAGAGGCATACACTTTTCTCATACTTTATTGTCTTCCCATTCTTAAAAGAAAGAACAGGATTTGAATTAACTAACTGCTTAGGCAGCAGAAAGCTTAGTTAAAGCTATAGCTGCTAGGTCAGATTTGGGAAAAGTGTATAAAAATTTAAAAGACTGAGGAACTTTATATATTCTATCTACTTTCTTTGGGGTAGCTGGCTGATTATCAGGAAAATTACAGGCAGTAACACACACTTCCTCCAAAGCTGACAGAACTGGAGGAATAGGTAAAGCTTCTGGAAATTCCTTCTGCTACAGCTCATAATATTTTTCTGAGGGACTGAGACACCTCAGTGTTCACCCCACTGAGTATATCGGCACATTCTGGAAATAGTCTCAGATAAAAAAAAAAACCCACAGAGAGAATCAAAAGCTTATCTATCCTCTGAGTCTGAATCAGAAATCTGATAAGACATCCTCCTGTCCAGATTCAGAATCTTGAATCTATCCAGCCACAACTCCATTTCCCATTTTGCACATGAATCTATTCAGGACAAGAGGTATCTCTTTCTTTTATACAGAAACTACTTTATAAGAAGGATCAGCAACCTCACCTGAACCCTGTGCCAGACCAAGCAAGCTACTCCTGTCTTAATAATTTTTAGAGGACTAGATACATCTTTAGTTTTCTGTTTTTTTTTTTTACAAGAAAAATGGAGGCAACAGCATTATTAATGACAGCAGCAGCTTCCTCAGGGGTGGGCACAGCATTCTAGAAAAACAAGGAAGCCTTCCCTGTTTCCTGTTCCCTGTCCCAAGACCAACAAGAGTGGCTCTATCTTGCCATCTGAGGGGCCCCCAACAAGGAGCGTGGCTATCCCCTGGATCATAGTAGCTATAGATGCTACACTAGAGGGATCAGGGTAGAAAATAAGTGGTCTGAGGTACAACTAATGGCCACAACAGAGTCACCCACCTGTGGATGAGGCAAATTGCTAGCCTGATGTGGTGTCAGGGGATGTCTGCTTAACTTTTTCTTTTTGTGGGCTTGGCAGTTTGTTTCATGGTCAAGCTGAAAATGGTGCCTCTTTCCCATGGAAAGCAAACAGCAAAAGCCAGTAAAATCTATTTAAATGTCATTTGTTCACATAAAAACACAGTAAAAAGCACTTTGAAACACTTTGCCAGACCCAAAGAAGTAAAATAAACACAATTTCTGCACACAAAAAAGGGTTTCAGTTACTTTATAAACAACTTTTAAACTGACAGGAAGAAAGAGCGATATCATTTAAAAGTACAGTCCCATGAGAGTCCTTTAAAACACAAACTCCTAGTTTAAAAAAAAAAACTTTCATGAATGGGAAAGTATTAATCAACAAACATTTTATTTTAAATAAAAGGTTTTCCACAAGGGAGCTTATCTCCCCAGCTAAGGAACAGCACAAGTTTACCGTCAATTCTCAAAAGCCTCGGAGGTGTACTCTTTGGCAGCAGGAAACCTCTGAAGGGCTTAGCGCCCAATCCTGTCTTTTTGTCTGCTCAGCTCAACTGATGGTTTGGGGCATGGAAGGTGCCCTGAAGCTTTGGAAGCTGGCTGGCTGTTATATCCTATGCAGGATATAACCCATATTGCTAAGACTACTGCAGCACTGATCAATATGATGAACATCTGTACTTTGCTCTTGCACTTTTTTATGACAGCAGTGTGAGGTCCTCACCTCATATTCTAAAGATTTTGTATGGCGTTTTACTGATGTAGAGCAAGAATTTTTATGGACCTCCAGAGATGTGAGCTTAAAAAGACAGCTAGAGGTATCAGATAAGGATTACCAGGTCCATCTAGTCTGTGTTGTCCCATAACAACTGCATAATTATACTTCCTATTACTTAGATTCATAGATTCATAGGTAAGTATGACTTGGCTAGCTGCCCTTGTAGGCCACTTTAAACCTAGCCAGTTTCTCTTTTATTGCTTGAATTAATATATCCTATTGTGTTAGAGATTGGGCTTACCCATCCCATGGTTGATAATTATATATCACCCTTAGGAATGACTGGAATCATACCATGTATGGAATAAAGAATTTAGGAGTTGTCTCTCTCTGTCAATTTGTAGTACAGGAGGCAGTCCTGGGTACATTTTCTGTTTCCCATCCAGAGATCCAAGTTGCACTTGTATATGGACAGGGATGAAGTTTGTTTTATGTGGATGGGGACTCTATTCCAGAGCAGCAGTATCTTCCGTGAGATATATCTGTCCCTCCAAACCATTCTGTTGATCTTAAAGAAGAGGTTTACATCCCTAGACTGAGTACTTCTGATGCCATTTGACTTGCTGATGCGAAAAGTAAATGTATGCCTTGTATGCCAGACACAGATCACCTCTTAGCACTCTGCAGGTTACTGAGTATAGTGACAGGGCTTTGAGTCATTCCATGAAAGTCACATTTAGGTCCTGTATCTAGTCAGTCCATTTCCTCCTATTTCTGTGAAGATGTGCTTCCCCATCATCCCCTCACTCTTCTATCTCACAGCTTTATTCATACGGACCTCCTTTCTGAAAAGGAGGAACATTATGAGTAATGCTGTGAGACAGGAGAAAGACTGCTTTCCTATACCCGTTTATGGGTTTAGCTGCAGACACATGGCGATATAAAAAAATCTGCTACATTTGGTCCAAATATTGCATCCATAGCTGCTCCAATCTTGGACTTTCTACCCATATCATACCTCCTTGTTTATTGAGTTCATTATCTTCTCACTGTTGTATCCCTTATGACCCCAGACTTTCACCCTTGTGACCAGATGTGGTTTCTTTTATGTGGCTACTATAAAGCATATTGTTTTATGGTGATTGTTTCCAGTGGGGGCCTAGGTTGTAGATTCCTCTCCTTATCAATTAAATGCTAAGGAAATGTAGAATGTATTGAGAATGAATGCAACAGAAAATGTAAAAGATGTTTCTGCACTATATTATTGTCCAATTGTTCAGAAACTGAAGAAAGACTGTAAGATATAATAATAGAGGTCTACAGACAGTCACAGGAGGAGGAATGGCAAAAGCAAAAAAAGGAATAATTTATTGTAGCCAAGAATGGAAAATGACAATAAAACAAGATACAAAAATGACAGGATAAAAGGTTTACAGTATTGCCAACAGATGTGGTTTGGATGAGAAGGAGCTATAAGAACTGGAAGAAAAAATATTGGTGAGAGATTAATAATAAGGAAAAAAAAACTATAACAGTTAATTAATGTATGCATGAAGAAGAAAACCAGATCTCAATCACATTGAATACTAACGGTCTAAAAATGAAGCTAAGAAAGTAGTTACAACTGGATGTTTGAAAGAGAAGGAGATTTATCTGCTGTACAATATATAAGCCGGAGAAAGGGACTTGACAAGCAGAAATCATATGGGAATCAAAGTGTCTTTGGCCACCAGCAGAAGCAAATGAATGGGTGTAACTATGTTTATGAAGGATGAAAGTTAAAGAACTAA
This sequence comes from Protopterus annectens, assembly GCF_019279795.1. Taxonomy (NCBI): domain Eukaryota; kingdom Metazoa; phylum Chordata; order Ceratodontiformes; family Protopteridae; genus Protopterus; species Protopterus annectens. The sequence continues at coordinate 360,649,009 of NC_056737.1, forward strand.
TAAAGTTATGACTGTTATTCCAATGTGCTGTTTGTGTGTGGTGAAGTAAAAAGCTGGAGTGCCTTCTGTGTGGAGTCTGCATGTCCTCCCCGCGGTTGAGTGGCCTCTGAAAAACATGCACGAATGGGAGTGCCTTCACTGAAGGTTGGGTGTCGGCTGGCAACTCGGCACCATAAAAAAAAATCTACTGCCAATCATTAGCAGACCAGAGTTTCGCTGTGGTGACCCCTAACCAGGAAAAGCCGAAAAGACCAACAACATATATACTCCATTAGAAAATTCATTACAATGTATAATGTAAAACAGGCAATGTAAAGTATTATGCTACAGAATATCAATTAATTGTAAAATAAATAAACTAAACTAATGGGAACACTATTTTATGATCATATATCTCATGAGGTATAGTTATAGAGAAAAGATGAAAGAAAAACCAAACTGGGATGGAAATCCTTAAAATGGATGCATATATTATTCAAGGAGTTGCTAATATAGACAGTGTAGACAATTACAGCATAACATCTAGATAAGATGTGTTTTAATGGACTTCAATGGAATGTTGGGATAGTCTGCAAGGAAAGGATTATGAAATGATACATTGAGACAAAGGCAAAAATAGGCAGGAGCAGTTTCAAAAATACATGATAGATGAGAAAAATAAAAATTAAAATTAAAACACAAAATTGCAAAAAGGCATTTAAGATAACAGAAAATTGAAAAACTATAAAAACAGAGATGATTTACCCATTTTGAACAAAAAAATGCTCTTACCTCTATTAGAGGTGAGGGAGAAAAACAAAATCAGTTAGGAGATATTTGAATGTTTAGGAATGAAAAAGGCAGCTCAATAAAGTGAAGCTCAGGACTCTAGAATGGTCGAGAAAGAGGGTCATTGGAATAGCATATAAAGCGAAAGAAGTAACAGATAGCAAGGCAACAGAACAAAAACAAGGAGAGATAGAAACAAGAACATAAAAGAAATTAACGAAGTAATTCAAAAGGTTAACATTGTTTATTTATGTATTTATGTGACTCGGTTGTCCACCTAGGATGACATTTATTTTCAGTAGAGGTCCAGAGACAAAAGGTTCCACTCAAATTACATAATTAATATACTGTATGTAATACATGAACACTATGTGAGTACAATGAAATGCAATGAAGCCCCTCATAAATAACAACATTAACATACAATAAAATGGGGTACAGTACAAGTAAAATGAAGGATAGTAAAGGTAATACAGTCTAGCAAAACAGAATATAAACCATCTATAAGCATACACTAAATACACTGAAGCCCAGTTAAATCAATGCTATGACAATGTCAAAAGGAAGGACTGTACGCTGGAGAAAGACTAGCCCAGATGAGCACAAAAACATGGCATTCTGGTGAAATAACAGGGAGGACCTTTGTAAAATGACTTATTATACGATTGTAATCTAGTCCTGAGAAATGACAACTGAACTAACTAGTATTCATAAGAATGAAGGTAGGCATTAACAACAGCATCTGGCTCAATTTTAACAGAGCTGACAGGTCTACTCCCACAGTGAGAGTGGATTAACCAAGTAAAGAAGAGACAGCTGGAATTAAAAAAAAAAAAAAAAAACAGGCTGATGGCCTAGTGAGACTAGCCTGGTGAAAAAATGTAAATAAATAAAATAAATAAATGAAAACAAGAAGATTATTAGGATGATACCACAGAAGAGCGGGAGTGGAATTTGTAGCCTCAGAAACGATAGCCATATCAATCATGTACAATTCCTGAGATACAGTATGTAAAGTTTTAGTACTATAAAATTCCTGCAAGCAATTAAAAAAAAAAGGCAGGACTGAGGATAAACATAGCATGAAATATTGTTTACATAACGCTTGTGATAGAAACATTTAGTGCTGAGGTATAATGAATCTAAAACTTCATTCTAAATTCTGTAGGTTATTGCTGTTTCTAATATTGCACCCCCTCCCAAACAAAGACAACCTAACCACATTAACAACACACTATTCCAAACTGTATACTATAAATCACTTCATCCTCCCCAAATTAAGGCTTTTGTATATTAGTCAACATTCATCCATGTGACAGGATCACTATTATTAAATTATATCTCACAACTAACACACAGCAACTAACTCCTATTGTTTTTCTTCCACTAATACTATATGTATAGTTGTCACAACTAACTAAAATAGCCTTATCAATATTCTCTCTCCATTGGTTTATGGTGTCAACATATATCCATATGGCAGGAAAACTACCTTCTTTTCATTTGTCATAACAGTTAACCTTCAGTATGTAAGTGCTATAAATTTTTCCACTGCAGTACAATTTTGGTGGTAGCACTTACTGTGGTACCTTCATCCTCCCCAATATCCTTTATGTTACTTCATGTTAGTATCATATATCTGTATGACTACTTCATCCCCAGTATTATTTCTGTTATGTCATGGTAGTGCAATATCTCCATAACACTACTTTGCTCACATTGTCTGTCTTTCCTCACATGCCTACATCCCTGCCTTTTCCATATAAGGGTTATTCATTTCTTTTAGTTGTCCTACCACATTGTCTCATTTCTGGTGACAGCCCATTCTCATTGCCGTAAATCCTTTACTTCACTCTGTCCTTGCCACCTTTATCAATAAATAGTCTTTTGCTATAAACATACCTTTTTACATCTCCACCACTCTGGGTAACCTCTATTCATCTTTTCCTGTCAAGCTTGCTTACCACCCAACCATGATGTTTTCCTCACATTCCAATGAACTATAATCACCAGCTGGTTACTAATGCCATCCCTAACTTCACCACCCCTAAGTTTGGTCACTCTGTCATCATTATTGTCTATCAAAGTGACCTCAACCATTTCCCATACAGCTACCTCTTTTCCACCCTCAGGAAAACCTCTCACAGTTTTGAGTATATTTCCCTTTTAGTCATACCAATCATATTCATTTACTTCCAGACCTAACCAACGGTTTGAACTTTCCTTTTATTTTTATTTATTTTATTTATTTTATTTTACATTTGTTGACCGGGCTAGTCCAGCTGGATTATTTCCATTTTCAGTGGAGGCCCGGGGAGAAAAGCTCCACAGATTAAAAACAAGGTTATAGAAATTGAACATATACAATCAGTATTTGTGGCATAGACATTGAGCCACCATTCTTACTTATTAGTCTAGAATTGAGTATTAGAAAACATATGATACTATCTACATATTCAGAAAGTGATAAATTCTTTTAAAGATTACACTCCCTTTGGTTCATTTAAAAAAAAGTTCAGTCAATAGGTCGTTTATGATCACATAAAAGATTGCAGTTTTGAAGTAAGGAAATATGGTAGTAGACAAGTCATTCCCTCAGCCACAGACAACTGTTCCACTTTCTGCATACTATTTCTTCTCTCTCTTGTGATACATAAACTGCATTTGGTCTACTCACAAACATTCAGTCAAAATATTTATTCTCTGCATAGTTACAATCCTGGAGAAATAAATACAAAGAGAAGAAATATGTTTGGATTTTATGGTATGGTATGGCCTTAATAGAACAGTAGTTCTTAAAGCATTCGCTAAACCCATCTCCCAAAATATAGATCCACTTCCCAAGCAGCAAAACCCTTAAATGTCTCCTATTGCAACCTCATCACCATTGAATGAATTCTCACCAGAATGGCTTCTTTCAGACCTCACTTTACTTAGTAATTCCAAACTCATTATCACTTTGGTATAATACTCATCCTCAAACATGATCTTATCCAACATGTTCGGCCCTCTAAATGAGAAATATTTGGACATCTGATTGATCTAGACCTCTCATCATTAAAACAGAAACTGACAAAAGCAAACTATGTTACTACCAAACACTCTCTTGGAACTGTGTATAACTAACTGTCCCAACAAAGTTAACTCATTACAGCTAGATGATGACTCCAGGTGTTTCTGCAGTCCCTCTAGGCATCGAATATTGCTTTTTCATATTTTCATTACTAATTTCAAAACTATGTTATATACAAAGTATTAACATAATTCACATTAAAGCTTACACAAAGGCAAACACAGCCTTGTTGATATTTGACTTCTGTCTAGTGCAGATAAAGAGATATTAATTGTTGTTAATATAATATAACATTTATATGTATTGTCATAAATTTCATGTTTTTCTAAATATCTCAACAGCCAACTAGCACAGACAGAACTGCTTAGCTTCATATGAAATCTCTTAAACTGGATGAACAAAATGCATCTCTGTGGTTGCTGAGATATTCTAAGCTGTTTACAAAATATTACTAACTTAACAGTTGTCGTGTTTACTGTGACTTATAAAATCTTTGACCTAGAACTTAAAGTATGCTACCACTATAAAAAATAGTTTGTGCTAAAGAGTTTGCCATTTACACTCACTTAGTAACCCCATGGTTCCATAGATATGTACATTTGTTTGAAATCTGAGGACATAATTTGATTCTAAGAAAAAGCTTAGGCTCTGTCCATTGGTATTTATGGTGCAAACTTCCAGAGCTCCATTGGAGGGAATGAGTTAAATATAACCATGCACTGTCTCCAAATTTCCAAATCTTAGTGATCATTTTTATACAATTCAGCACAGATCAGCCTACTAAATTTATGTCCTCAGCAATGATCTCATCTCCATCAGGTGGACACATCTCTATGAGGCAACTACCACAGATTTAACTTATTGTAAACTTTCTAAGTTAGTTTTGAGTTATGCATCTCAAAAACAAATA